>NC_066581.1:32764340-33071305 GCF_024323335.1 Lathyrus oleraceus
CCGGAGACGTTGGCTGATCCTCCAGCTGGAGAGGCTAATGGACCCAATGGACCAGGGCCTATCCCAATCCTACATGTCACCTCCGGTCAACAACCCATTCAGGATGGTCAGGATGATCAGTTCCCCTTGCTTCAGGAAGACTTTGGCATGGACCCCATGTTTAGAAGATTGGAAGAAAGGTTGAAGACAGTGGAAGGACAGAATCCTATGGGAGTAGATGTTGCTGACTTGGGGCTGGTCCCAGGTGTGAGGGTGCCACCGAAATTCAAGGTCCCGATATTCGACAAATACAATGGCAGCTCTTGCCCCAAAACTCACGTGCAAGCCTATTTCCGTAAAATGGTTGCATACTCTGATGACGAGAAGCTACTTATGTACTTCTTCCAGGATAGCCTAGCTGGGGCATCCTTGGAATGGTATATGAGGTTGGACAGAGCCCACATCCGTTGCTGGAGGGATTTGGCAGAGGCTTTCGTGAAGCAGTATCAGTATAATGCAGACATGGCTCCGGACAGAACTCAACTTCAGAATCTGTCTCTTAAAAGCAATGAGTGCTTCAGGGAATACGCTCAACGCTGGAGGGATACAGCTTCCCGTGTTCAGCCTCCTATGTTGGAAAAGGAAATGGCCAACATGTTCATGAATACTCTGCCCGGACCTTACTTGGAGCGTCTGGTGGGGTGCAATGCATCCAACTTTGCTGATGTGGTCTCTACTGGAGAAAGGGTGGAGAATTACCTAAAGACATACAAGATACAGAGTGGAGGTGGATCCTCATCAGGGGTGAAGAAGCCGTTCATTCAGGGACAGAAGAGGAGAGAAGGGGATGCAAATGCCATATCTTCTTATCAGAACAGGGATAACCGGAGGAATAACTTTCAGAATTATCATCAGCAACCGTATGTTGCGGCTGTGACCATTCCAGTTGTAGCACCACTACAACAACAACAATCACAACGTCAACCAGCTCAGTATCAACATCAGCAACAACCGGGTAACAGACCCGCTTATCAACAGAGGCAAAGGATGATGGACCGGCGTTTCGACACCCTTCCAATGTCGTACGCCCAGTTGCTTTCTAGTCTTCAACAACTACAACTTGTGCAATTACGCACTCTGGCTCCTCCTGTTGGTAGACTTCCGGTGGGTTACGACGCCAACGCTAGGTGTAGCTTCCACTCTGGGGCACCTGGCCACAATATTGAGAACTGCAAAGCTTTTAAGCACGTAGTTCAGGACCTCATAGATTCAAAGGCCATCGACCTTGCACCAGCTCCGAATGTCGTCAACAATCCCATGCCCCAGCATGGTGGTGCGAACGTTAATTTGGTAGAGGGAGTAGCCAAGTCCATTAAGGATGTGTTGAAGTTGAAGACTCCATTGTTGGATATCAAAGGATGCTTGCTGAAGGCCGACGTTTTCCCCGGTTGTGGGAAGGGTTGTTTGGATTGTGCTACTCAGGGCGGAGGTTGTTTGAAGCTACAGCAAGGTATCCAGGCCTTGCTCGACAAAGGTATCCTCCAGGTTGAGGGTTTGTCTGTCCAAGAGTCTGTGGAAGAGGTTAAAGCGGGTGCCTCTATCTCATCCTTTAAGCAGGCACGGGCCGTGGTGGATTCGGGTGTTGCTCCCGGTTGGGGGCGTCTGTTGGAATTACCAGTGAAAGAAGATAAGTTCGGGATTGGGTATCAGCCAGTTTTGACTTCTACAACACTTCAGGGGCCGATCACTTTCTCCAGTGCTGGCATCATTCAGTATGGTCAAGTCTCTGCAGTCAACGAAGAAGATGGGGATAGTGATTGTGACATTGACAACTGGGTGCGTCCGAGGATCCCGGGTGAAGTCATCAACAATTGGTCTTCTGAAGAGATTATCCAAGTCACTCTTCTTGAAGAGTAATTTTCTTTGTTTATTCATGCATATCCAAGTCTTACGTTCCGCCCAGGGCGTAATGACTCATTGTGGGGCCCATCTATGTGACACTTGCATTTTTATCATAAATAAAGGACGTATTTTTGCATTCAAATATTTCGTTCCCTGTCTTTCTATTTTTGCAGTTTTTCAAAATAAAAAAAAATGGCAATGTTTTGTTTAGTTTTCACTTCTTGTTCACACTCACAAACACATGCCATCACTCATGCAGATGCACAACACCGGATCCTATTGATAACGGTTTTGCTATGGCTCGCTTCGACTTTGAAAATCCAATCTTTCAAGCTGAAGAAGAGGGTGATGAAGATTGTGAACTCCCTGAAGAACTTACCAGGTTATTAAAACAGGAAGAAATGGTTATTCAACCGCATCAAGAGTCTGTTGAAGTGATTAATCTCGGCACCGAAGACGCCAAGAGAGAAATCAAAATAGGGGCTGTTTTGGGAGATGATGTGAAGAAAGGGCTGATTGAATTGCTGCAAGAATACGTTGACATCTTCGCCTGGTCTTATCAGGACATGCCTGGGCTGGACACAGACATCGTGGTACACCGCTTGCCTCTCAAAGAAGGTTGTCCTCCGGTCAAGCAGAAGCTCAGAAGAACAAGACCAGAGATGGCTGTCAAGATAAAGGAAGAAGTGCAAAAACAGTTGGATGCAGGGTTTCTAGCAGTCACCAATTATCCGCCATGGGTTGCAAACATCGTCCCAGTACCTAAGAAGGATGGAAAGGTACGGATGTGTGTCGACTACCGGGATCTGAACAGAGCTAGCCCTAAAGATGATTTCCCATTACCTCACATCGACGTTTTGGTGGATAATACAGCTCAGTTCTCGGTATTCTCCTTCATGGATGGCTTTTCTGGCTATAACCAAATCAAGATGGCACCAGAGGACATGGAAAAGACAACTTTCATAACCCCATGGGGCACTTTCTGCTACAAGGTGATGCCGTTTGGTCTGAAAAATGCTGAAGCAACATATCAACGAGCTATGGTAACTTTGTTCCATGATATGATTCATCATGAAATCGAGGTTTATGTTGATGATATGATTGCCAAATCTCAGACAGAAGAAGAACATTTGTTGAATTTGCAGAAACTGTTTGAGCGTTTGAGGAAATTCAAACTGAGACTTAATCCGAATAAGTGCACTTTCGGGGTGAGATCGGGAAAATTGCTGGGTTTTAATGTTAGCAGAAAAGGGATTGAGGTGGATCCTGACAAAGTGAAAGCAATACAGGAAATGCCTGAGCCAAGAACAGAGAAGCAAGTCCGTAGTTTCTTAGGGAGGTTGAACTACATTGCAAGGTTCATCTCTCACCTAACAACCACGTGTGAGCCAATTTTCAAATTGTTGAGGAAAGATCAGGCTATCAGGTGGAATGAAGATTGTCAAAGGGCTTTCGAGAAGATAAAAGAGTATCTACAGAAACCTCCAATCCTTATACCTCCAGTTCCTGGGAGACCTCTGATAATGTACCTGTCAGTGACCGAGAACTCGATGGGGTGTGTATTGGGACAGCATGACGAGTCTGGTCGAAAGAGCATGCCATATACTACCTTAGCAAAAAGTTTACCGACTGTGAAGTCAAATATTCGCAGCTTGAGAAAACTTGCTGTGCTTTGGCCTGGGCTACTCGCCGACTGAGGCAGTATATGTTGAACCATACTACCTTGTTGATTTCTAAGATGGATCCAGTGAAATACATATTCGAGAAGCCAGCTCTCACCGGAAGGGTCGCTCGTTGGCAAATGATTTTAACAGAGTATGATATTCAGTACACGTCACAGAAGGCCATCAAAGGGAGTATTCTGTCAGACTACCTTGCCGAGCAACCGATTGATGATTATGAGCCAATGAAGTTTGAATTCCCTGATGAAGACATCATGTTCCTCAAGATAAAAGACTGTGAAGAGCCAGTTGTTGAGGAGGGACCTGATCCAAACGAAAAGTGGACTTTGTTGTTTGATGGGGCTGTCAATGCTAGAGGTAGTGGAATTGGCGCTGTCATTACTACTCCGAAGGGTGCCCACATGCCTTTCACCGCTCGTTTGACTTTTGAGTGCACAAATAATGAAGCTGAGTACGAGGCCTGTATCTTGGGTATTGAGCAAGCCATTGATCTGAGAATCAAGACTCTGGACATCTCCGGAGATTCAGCTCTGGTGATCAATCAAGTGAATGGTGATTGGAATACTCTCCAGCCCACTCTGGTCCCCTACAGAGATTACACGAGAAGACTTTGGACTTTCTTCACAATGGTAAAATTGTATCATATACCTCGTGATGAGAACCAGATGGCAGACGCACTTGCTACTCTATCCTCCATGATCAAGGTAATTCGCTGGAACCATGCTCCCAGGATCGATGTGATGCGCCTTGACAGGGCCGCGTATGTGTTTGCTGCTGAACTGGTAGTCGATGACAAGCCCTGGTATCACGATATCAAGTGCTTTCTGAAGAATCAAGAGTACCCTGCAGGGGCATCCAACAATGACAGAAAGACTTTGAGAAGATTGGCAGGCAGTTTCTTCTTGAACAAAGACGATGTGTTGTATAAGAGGAACTTCGACATGGTTTTGCTCAGATGCGTGGACAGACACGAGGCGGACATGTTAATGCAGGAAGTTCATGAAGGTTCCTTCGGTACTCACGCCGGCGGACATGCAATGGCTAAGAAATTGTTGAGATAAATGCCAGATTTATGCTGATAAGGTGCATGTACCGCCGAATCCTCTGAATGTGATGTCTTCGCCGTGGCCGTTTGCCATGTGGGGCATTGACATGATTGGAAAGATTGAGCCGACTGCTTCCAATGGGCATCGCTTCATCCTTGTTGCCATCGACTATTTCACCAAGTGGGTCGAGGCAGCGTCGTTCGCGAATGTCACCAGACATGTGGTTGCCCGTTTCATCAAGAAAGAAATCATTTGTCGCTATGGGATTCCCGAAAGAATCATTACTGATAATGGTTCTAATCTCAACAACAAAATGATGAAGGAGTTGTGTCAGAACTTCAACATTCAGCATCACAATTCTTCCCCTTACCGCCCTAAGATGAACGGCGCTGTTGAGGCGGCAAATAAGAACATAAAGAAGATTGTGCAGAAGATGGTCGTCACGTACAGAGATTGGCATGAGATGCTACCTTTCGCCTTGCATGGGTACCGCACTTCAGTACGTACATCGACCGGGGCAACCCCTTACTCCCTTGTGTATGGTATGGAAGCAGTCCTACCTGTTGAAGTGGAGATTCCTTCTCTAAGAGTCTTGTTGGATGTCAAGTTAGACGAAGCCGAATGGATTCGGACAAGGTTCAATGAGTTGACTCTTATCGAAGAGAAGCGAATGGCAGCCATTTGTCATGGGCAGTTGTATCAGGGTCGGATGAAGAGAGCCTTTGATCAGAAAGTGCGTCCCCGTTGTTTCCAAGTTGGAGATTTAGTTTTGAAAAGGATCCTTCCTCCTCAGACAGATCACAGGGGCAAGTGGACTCCTAACTATGATGGACCGTATATTGTCACCAAGGTTTTTGATGGTGGGGCTTTAATGCTTGCAACTATGGATGGTGAAAACTTCACTTCCCCTGTGAACTCAGACGCAGTTAAAAAATACTTCGCATAAAATAGACCCGCTGGACAGCAAAAAGAATAGTCCAGGCAAAAAATGGGCATCCCGACGAACCAAGAAAATGAAAAGGTTCGGGCAAAAATTAGGGACAAAAATAAAAAAAAAAGATTGTACACCCGGTAAGTTGAAAACCTGAAAAGGCAACTTAGGCAAAAATGGGTATCCCGGTGGATTGAAAACCCGAAAAGGGCGATCCAGGCAAAAGTTAGGGATTAAGCGAATGACTGCGTTCTGAGTAGTTTTGAATCTCATCTCATGTCGATGACTCGAAATTTTTGAAGGATAGGAAACAGTCCAATCACTCTTTCAGAAAGCTGATCATCTGGAGGATCTTGAAGACGGGCAAGTCATAGCAGAATTGGAACCCAATAGAAATCCATTTCACATTGCCATTAGATTAATTTCTGTTTTTATCTATTGTGCGATTACCTCTTTCCAGGGATTGCTTCCTGATGTAAATGCCTATTCAGAGGCCATTCAATCAATAAAATCATGTTATTCAGTATATCTCTGTTTTCATTTTCATTTTACTGTTTTGTTTGCAAAAATGACGTCCGAATTTTTGATAAACATTGCATCATGACACATAAGGGCTTTACAGGTACATGCTTAATAAACATTTAAAATTGCTGTAAATTTTAAGTGCTTTGGATCGTCTATTCAGAACAGATACCCTCGGGGTATTCCATTAAAATCCCCTGCGGACGATCGTGAATATCTTCCCTAGTGAAGTCACCAACAGACAAATTCGGTGTCTTATCCCTGCAGAGCTGATCAGAGCGTTGGATTCTTCAATCCCCAGCAGTTTCTCACCACCGCACTTCCCCAAGCGGTTGTTTCAGGACATACACTCCCCAGCGGAGTTGACAGTGCCAGACCGTATCTTCTCAGCAGAAGTGGCTGCTCCTTAGAGTTCGATGCCAGATCGATAATCCCAATGCCAGATCCATGGTTTCTTTCCTTGAAGCAGAACCTCGGTACCGTATCAGTGTTTGCTCCCCCTGCTGAGTCATCTCTCGCAAATCGTGGTTGCCAGAACCATTGTAGCTTTCCTCAGAAGCAGGCTTCCAATGCCATTCTTTCCCCGATCAGAGTCTCGGTATGGCCAAAACACCGCATGGCTAGTCATCTCCCCACAGAGTTCTTTGCGCTGTGCATCTCCAACAGCCTTGCCAGGGTCCAGAAGATGGTGATCATTTCCCCAGTAGATCCCCTTGTCTCAGCTTGGCATTCTACCCAGCATTTCGCATCCCTGCATGTAGAATCATATTGCATTGCATCCCTCCCAAATCGCGTAGCATTTCCATTTTCATGGAGCATTACGCCATTGAAAAATTCAAACATACGCATGTAAGCATAAAACACTCTCGGTATCCCAAGTGATAAGCTAGAAGTTGTTTCCAGTACTCAGACTGAATATTGTTCATGACTTACCTTTGTTATCCCCAGCAAGTGTCATTGGCCCATGCGCCGCCTCTATCATCATTCTCTATCTCTGCCGATACTGATAGGCATGAGTTTTCCGGTATCCAGACCGAAGTGGCATTCAGGCCAGTTTTCCCGGTATTCAGATCGAAGTGGCATTCAGGCCAGTGTTCCGATATTCAGATCGAAGTGGCATTCAGGCCAGTTTTCCGGTATCCAGACCGAAGTGGCGTTCAGGCCAGTTGTCCGATGTTCAGATCGAAGAAGTTTCTGACGATCAGGTCGATACAACTTGTGGTGTTCAGGCCAGTGTTCCGATATTCAGATCGAAGTGGCATTCAGGCCAGTTTTCCCGGTATCCAGACCGAAGTGGCATTCAGGCCAATGTTCAGGTATTCAGACCGAAGTGGCATTCAGGCCAGTTTTCCGATGTTCAGATCGAAGTCATCTCCAGTATTCAGACTGATGAGCGGCATTCAGGCCATGGTTATTTCTGTGTTACCATTTATTTTGGTATTCAAGTTAACATTCTTTGTCGGTATTCAGACTGACTTTCACCATACCGGACGGATTCTTCCTTCAAGACCACCTCTTTGCCGATTCTGACAGGCATTGTTACTTCACTTTACTGCAGTGCAATTTTTTGGGCTTTTATTGTATTCAATCCCTTGATACCTCTAAAGTGCGAAAGCCACTGCTATCTTCTTTCCAGGTCTCCAGTTGATTGAATAGGGGCAGCTGTAACACCCCAAAATTTGCCCTCCTCATTTCATGCATTCACTTTTTAGGTCATTTAGCATTTCATACCACATTGCATCATGTCAATCGGGATTAGCTCCAAGAAGCTCGGACGTCATCCAGGACACTTTATGGGTTTTATTCAAATGATCGGTCAACACAAGGAAAAGACTTGAGGTACTGCCAACAGGGCCAGATAGGGCCTATTCACCGTACAAATCGCCAAGCTGGAAGAAGCGAGATTCTGCTGCTGAGCTGTCATGCTCGCTAGGCGAGCAGATGCTTCGCCTAGTGAAGAGTACTGTCATGCTCGCTAGGCGAGCAGATCCTTCGCTAGGCGAAGGACGCGCATTTCAGAATATCAGAAAAGTTTTGGGCCTGAGCTGTCCTCATTCAAAGCCCACAAGCTGCGAAATTTGGCCTATAAATACCAGAATAGTCAATGAAATAAACCCTGAACACTGGCTGAACAGAAAAGACCAGAGACTGGAGAAAGAAACCTAGGAACTACTCTGCAGCAACCTTCAGGCAGCTCTGAGAAGTTCACTCCGCCTCACACGAACCCTAGTACTACTTTGCAGATCCGGCCGTACCATTCAATCCTAATCAGTCTCTCTCATCAGGTATGCCTTTGTTCCTATTACCTTACGCCTTGAATTTGAATATTATGAATGTATGAGGTAACATCTGGTTTTGCCCATGGGTTTATATTTATGTATGAATATGCGTAACAATACCATGAATGTTTTAATCATTTTCGTTTATGAGTTGGATACCACAGGGTTTCGGATCATAGAGATCGAATTGTTATCAAGGAGGAATCCAAAACCCGCAGGCCTTCGCTAGCCGCTTCGCTAGGCGAGCCTGTAGCGAAGCTTCGCTAAGCCTTCGCTAGGCGAAGCAGTCGCGAACGTGACAGTATCTGCTTTTTGTTCTGTTTTGTTCTAACCTGTTTTTGTGTTGCCATGGCATTGTTTTCCCTGGATCTCATCTTGTTTGTCTAACCTTTTTGTCGAGTTTTGTGAGGGCTCATATGGCTTTCGAAGAGACACTCGCGTGGTTTCCCACTTTATTTGTGGGATACCCCCTGGAGTTTTATTCTGATTATTCGTGTTGACTGATTTCCTTTGACAGTCCAGCTGGAGACATTTCAGGGTTTCTTGCCCCTTTAACTGCTATAGCTTCGGATCTTTATCCGTGTGGTAATTTTTTCCCTTTCTCATACTTTATCGCTTTCTTAGCTGGAAGACCTCGATAGGAGGCAATGTTTGGGCCCCTTGGTGGCATTTTACTTTGAGATACATGTTTTGTGTTTTGTATTCATATCCTTGCAGGTAGCGCGGTTCCTTCGTCAAGGACTGCCTGTTTGCCCTCGAGCATCCCAAACCCTAAAACCCAAAGCAACACGTTTACTCCTTCTACTACAGGCGAGTAAGTCTCCGAAGGTCGAGCATCCGGTAGATTGCGTAGTGACGTCGTTCGTCCAAAACCCAATCCATAACCCCGTAGTTAGCCGAACTACGGCTTTCTCTGATTCTCATTCCAGATGAGATACGTAGGCATAAGACGCGATGTCTTAGCGAGCACACATCCCCAACCCATAGGTCAGCCGAGCTACGAAGACTCTGATTCTCATATTCAGATGAGATACGTATGCAGTGGATGCGACATCCGCGCGAGTCATTTCTCTTAACCTTTTTAGTAAATAAACACATTAGGTAAACCCGCACCCTTTAGACAAAAACTACAAAAGTGGATCCCGTAGAGTACTATGGATGCGTAGGGGTGCTAATACCTTCCCTTCGCATAACCGACTCCCGAACCCAAGATTTGGTTGCGAGACCCCGTCTTGCCCTTTCCTTTTTCAGGTTTACTTCGAGCGTTTCCTTTCCCTCCTTTGGGATGAATAACGCACGGTGGCGACTCTTCTGTCATTCTCTTTCGCCGGTTGTTTTTTCGCGCACTGTATTTTTCAGGTTGCGACAGTGGGGAGGAGGATATTTTTGTCAGCCACTTATCATCGTTCAAATATGTGGAAATGGACGGTGAAATATTTGAAACACCTTGTCAGGCGTTTGAAACCGTTAAGGTGGAGAATGCCATTTTTGCTGAGAAAGAGAAAAAGCGGTCCATTGCTTCTTATAGACAAGCTGTAGAAGTGGTGAACAATGGAGAAGCCCCAGGTTGGGGGAAAATGATAGACATTACAGCGAAAGAGGACAGGTTTGGGATTGGCTATCAGTCGGGCCAAGGCTTGTCTGGACAGAATGGAGGACGTCGTCAACCGTTCACGTTCACCAGTGCTGGAATGCTAGATCCAGATCACGTTTGTGCGATGGGTGAAGAAATTGACAGTGACTGCGAGCTCGACTCGTGGATAAATCCGTGTGTACCAGGGATGGAGATCCAGAACTGGAAGGCCGAAAAGTTCATGACTGTCACTCTGCGTGAAGAGTAGTATTTCTGTTTTTCAATTCTGTTTGCATGAAAGCCATACGTTTTGCCCGAAACGTAATGGTTCATTGTAAGGGCCACCTCATGTGTTTCATTTTGCAACATTTGCATCATTAATAAAAGGATGTTTTTCACATTAAAAGCGGTGTTCTCTGTTTTTCATTTATTTTTGCAGTTTAATAAAAATAAATAAAAATGGCAATGTTTATTTTCATTTTTCTTCCTTTTAATTTGCTTCGTTCTGGTTCTAAAAGCAATGCATGAATCAACACTCATGCAGATGCGATCATTCTCCGGATCTCATTGATAACAATCCTGTTACACCTTTATATGACTTCGACAATCCGATCTATCATGCCGAGGAAGAAGGCGAAGAAGATTGTGAACTGCCGGAAGAGTTAGCCAGGTTGGTGAAACAAGAGGAGAAGGTGATTCAACCGCACGAGGAGCAAGTCGAGATTGTTAATCTGGGTACCGAGGAGGTCAGAAAGGTAGTAAAGGTTGGGGCCGCTTTGGAGGTGAATGTCAAGAGCAGAATGGTAGCATTGTTGAAAGAGTATGTTGATATCTTCGCCTGGTCTTATCAGGATATGCCAGGGTTGGATATCGATATCGTTGTACACAAGTTGCCATTGAGAAAAGATTGTCCTCCAGTAAAGCAGAAGTTGCACAGAACTCGACCCGAGATGGCCATGAAAATCAAAGAGGAGGTACAAAAGCAGTTGGATGCCGGTTTCCTAGCTGTTACTAATTATCTGCCTTGGATCGCGAACATTGTGCCGGTACCGAAGATGGATGGAAAGGTGAGGATGTGTGTGGACTACCGGGATTTGAACAGAGCTAGCCCGAAAGATGATTTCCCATTACCTCATATCGATGTGTTGGTAGATAATACAGCTCAATTCTTGGTGTTTTCCTTCATGGATGGCTTTTCTGGCTATATTCAAATTAAAATGTCGCCAGATGATATGGAGAAGAAAACGTTCATCACATCATGGGGCACTTTTTGTTATAAGGTGATGCCATTCGGTCTCAAGAATGCCGGTGCCACGTACCAAAGGGCTATGGTGACTTTGTTTCATGATATGATTCATCATGAGATTGAATGCTATGTAGATGACATGATAGCAAAGTCCCAAACAGAGGAGGGGCATTTGGTAGACTTGGCTAAGTTGTTTGACCGGTTGAGACAATTCAAATTGAGGTTGAATCCGAATAAGTGCACTTTCGGAGTGCGGTCCGGTAAGTTGCTGGGGTTTATTGTAAGAGAAAGAGGAATCGAGGTTGATCCTGCCAAAGTAAAAGCGATACAAGAAATGCCTGAACCGAGAACAGAAAAAGAGGTTCGTGGTTTCTTAGGTAGATTGAACTACATTTCACGGTTCACATCTCATCTAACAGCCACGTGTGAACCCATATTCAAGTTGTTGAGTAAAAATCAAATGGTCAGGTGGAATGATGATTGCCAAGCGGCATTTGAAAAAATAAAAGAATATTTGCAGGAGCCTCCGATTCTGATGCCTCCTGTGGAAGGACGACCGTTAATCCTGTACTTGACAGTCCTTGAGGGGTCTATGGGGTGTGTACTGGGGCAGCATGACAAGTCTGGTCGAAAAGAGCATGCAATTTACTACCTTAGCAAAAAGTTTACCGACTGTGAAACAAGATATTCACTGCTCGAGAAAACTTGTTGTGCTTTGGCATGGGCTGCTCGCCGACTGAGACAGTACATGCTGGTTCATACCACTTTGTTGATTTCCAAGATGGATCCGATCAAGTATATATTTGAGAAGCCAGCATTGACCAGACGGGTTGTGAGATGGCAAATGATTTTGACTGAATACAATATCCAGTACACTTCTCAAAAGGCAATAAAGGGGAGCGTATTGTCCGATTACCTCGCCAAACAACCCATTGAGGATTTTCAACCGATGAAATTTGAGTTCCCTGATGAGGACATCATGTTTCTCAAATCGGAAGATTGTGAGGAACCTATCCCGGAGGAGGGGCCTGACCCTGAGTCCGAATGGATTCTGATGTTTGATGGGGCCGTTAACATGAATGGTGGTGGAGTTGGTGCTGTTTTGGTTACGCCGAAGGGATCCCACATTCCTTTTGCTGCCCGGCTAACATTTGAATGCACCAACAATGTGGCTGAATATGAAGCCTGTATCTTGGGGGTCGAAGAGGCGATTGATTTACGGATCAAGAACCTTGTTATCTATGGAGATTCAGCTTTGGTTGTGGACCAGGTTAACGGGAAGTGGTATACGCATCAATCTCACTTAATTACATACCGGGATTATACAAGGAGGTTGTTGACGTTTTTCACCAAGGTGGAATTATACCATGTGCCGAGGGAAGAAAATCCTTTAGCAGATGCTTTGGCTACTCTGGCCGCTTTGATTAAAGTGCAATGGTGGAATCAATTCCCTAGTGTTGAGGTGGGGCGACTGGATAGACCGGCTTATGTGTTTGTTGTTGAAACAGTGCATGATGATGAAAAGCCGTGGTATTATGACATCAAGCGTTATCTGGAGACCCAAGAGTATCCCGAGGGAGCGTCTAAAAAGGACCGAAAGACTCTGAGGAGGTTGGTCATGGTGTTCTATCTGAACAAAGATGGGGTTTTGTACAAGAGGAATTTTGATTGGGTTTTGCTCAGATGTGTCGATGACAAAGAAGCAAGCCAATTGATGAAAGAGGTGCACGAGGGGTCGTTTGGTACCCATGTCAGTGGGAATGCGATGGTGAAAAATTTGCTAAGGGCTGGTTATTACTGGATGACAATGGAGGCTCAGTGTTTCAGCTTCGTGCGGAAATGTCATAAATGCCATATTTATGCTGACAAGGTGCACGTACCTCCAAACCCGTTGAGTTTGATGTCATCTCCATGGAGGTTTGCTATGTGGGGCATTGATATGATCGGAAAGATCGAGCCTACGGCTTCGAATGGGCACCGGTTCATATTAGTGGCTATCGATTACTTCACCAAGTGGGTGGAAGCGGCGTCTTATGCAAATGTGACGAAACAGCTTGTTGCCAGGTTCCTGAAAAGAGATATCATTTGCAAATATGGGGTTCCCGAAAGAATCATTATTGATAATGGTTCTAATCTCAACAACAAGATGATGGCAGAACTGTGCCGGGAGTTCAAGATCGAGCATCACAATTCTTCTCCTTATTGGCCGAAGATGAATGGGGCGGTCGAGGCGGCTAATAAGAATATTAAGAAGAATGTGCAAAAAATGGCCGTAACCTATAAGGATTGGCACGAGATGTTGCTGTTTGCATTGCATGGGTATCGAACCTCGGTGCGTACATCTACTAGGGCAACACCTTTCTCGCTTGTGTATGGGAAGGAAGCCGTGCTACTGGTTGAGGTCCAGATTCCGTCGTTGAGAGTCCTGATGGATGTGAAATTGGAAGAGGCTGAATGGGTAAGGACTCGGTATGAAGAGTTGAGCTTGATTGAGGAAAAGAGGCCGACGGCCATTTGTCATGGGCAGTTGTACCAGCAGCGAATGAAGCGCGCTTTTGACCGAAAGGTGCGACCTCGTGTGTACCATGTGGGAGATATGGTGTTGAAAAGGATCCTTCCTCCTCAAAATGATCGTCGGGGCAAGTGGACACCCAATTATGAGGGTCTATTTGTGGTCAAGAAGGTTTTCTCTGGCGGAGCCTTGTTGTTGACGACGATGGATAGTGAGGATTTTTATCCCCTGTGAATGCGGACGCAGTTAAAAAATACTTCGTATAAGAGACCCGCTGGACGAAAAGAATAAAATAGTCCAGACAAAAATGGGCATCCCGGCGAACAAAAAAAAATGATGAAAAAAGGTTCGGGCAAAAATTAGGGATAAAAAGAGAAAAACTGTACACCCGGCAAGTCGAAAACCCCACAAGGGCGACTTGGGCAAAAAAGGGTATCACGGTGGACTGAAAACTCGAAAGGGCGGTCCAGGCAAAAGAGGGAATGAAACGAACAACTGCGTCTAGCATGATCGTTTGTACTTTGGATATGGCACATGGATAATCCCCGGCAGAGATCGGTCGGAAGCGTCTTGTTCAGAAGGCAGAAAGCGCGAAGAGTCTTGAGGACATATGGGTTGTAACCGGGTTGGAACTTGATGAGATCACGGTTTCACATTGCCATTAGGATAGATTTTCCTTTTGTGCGCAATTACCTCTTTTCAGGGATTGCTTCCTGTGTATTGCTCAGTTACGAGCCACCTTTTACAATCAATAAAATGCATATTCAGTCAAATAATTTTGTTTTTGTTTTCACTACCGCTTTGATTGCAAAAACATCCGTTTATTTTATTAAAGAATCTTTGCATTTTGAGACACAGGGGTCCCTTCCAATGCATGTTTATAGGATTGAAAACTTGAAATCTTATTCAGAAGGTTGAGTGACCTGGATGTTGAAATTTTGGCACGCCTGGGGCACGTTTTTATCTAACGATCTCTTTTGCAGGCGCTGTTAAAAATGTTCACTCACTTGCAGGTTGTGGTGTGAAGCGTTTCTTTTTGACTTTGAAGTCCAATCAGGGACGAGGAGTTGAGGAATGGTGTAAAGACGGTGAAAGAAGTGTGACGATCCTAGAGGGTTATTCAAGAAGACTCTTCAAAGTCTGAGGAAATGGAAAATTGACACTATGGTTAGATGGTGAATGCCAGTGTTCGACGAGTCGACGGGTGTTCCGTGTCAAATATGTCGTTTTTCCCTAGCAGGGTTGAGATTGTTATTTCCCCAGCAGGTCTGAAGGTTGCTGTTCCCCCGGCAGGGGTGTGTGTTGGTGGTTATTCCCCAGCAAAGTCCCCAAGCGGACCGAGTTCAGTGGAGGTCATCCCCAGTAAGGATTGTCCTTTCCCTAGCAGCAGTGTTATCCCAAGCAGGGTTGGAGTTTGGAGTGCTATCGAGTTCCTCAACAGAGTTGCTCGTGCTATCCCCTGAGGGGGATACTTTTTATGCATTCATCATTTAGAGAATCATATTGCATTGCATCCTCCCAAATTGCGTAGCATTTCCATGGTTATGGAGCATTACGCCATTGAAAAAGTCAAACATACGCATATAAAGCATAAACTAGTCTCAAGCCGTGGTTACCGTTTGAGAATTGGTTTAGCTGGTTGGTGAAGATGTTACTCTGAGGAGTTTGGCATCGTGATTGTGAATCCACAATATTCCCAAGTAGTGCGATATTGGGGGGAAATTTTTTTTCCCGTCGTGCGGAGATGGAAATGAAGAGGGAGAACGGGGTTCATTGTTTGGCAGTAAAATCAAAGAAGTTTTGGGGGTTCAAGAAAAGCAAAAAATAATAATAATAATAATAATAACTAAGAGAAAATCCCCAACGGATGTGGCATTCAGGCCAATTTTCCGGTATTCAGACCGAAGTGGCATTCAGGCCAGTTTTCCGATGTTCAGATCGAAGAAGTTTCTGACGTTCAGGTCGACACAACTTGTGGCATTCAGGCCAGCTTTCCGGTATTCAGACCGATGTGGCATTCAAGCCAGTTTTCCCGGTATTCAAACCGAAGTGGCATTCAGGCCAGTTTTCCGGTATTCAGACCGAAGTGGCATTCAGGCCAGTTTTCTCGGTGTTCAGATCGATGTTAATAATCTCATATCTTCCGATGCTCAGATCGAATTCATTTCCAGTATTCAGACTGATGAGTGGCATTCAGGCCATGGTTATTCCTATGTTACCATTTATTTTGGTATCCAGTTTAACATTCTTTTCGGTATTCAGGCTGGCTCTCACCGTACCAGACGGATTCTTCTTTAAGATCACCTCTTTGCCGATTCTGACAGGCATTGTTACTTAATTCCCAGCGGAGCGCAAATTGTTCGTTTGTTCTTTGTATTCAATCACTCTTCACCCTGATCATCTGAAAGCCGAGGTTGTTCATATCGACAGGTTCATAGTGGATTGAATAGGGGCAGCTGTAACACCTCAAAATTTGCCCTCCTCTTCTTGAGATTAGTTTGACACAGTGCATTCCATATTTTAGGGCATTAGGCATTGCATTTTGCATATCATATGGAAATAAGAAGGTCATCCTCCAAAGTCTTTTCAAAAGATGGAGAAGTTACATGATTCAAGCCTGAGGGTCTCTATGAATTGATTGTCAACCATCTGAGGGTTTGCACTTGAATTAGGGTTTTATTGGTTCTTCTAAGGTCTTGAGCATCATCTTGTTTACAAGGATATATTACCATCAACATGGTTCTATCATCATCAAGGGTCTCATAGTTCATTCTCAAGTTCCTTTGGATTAGGGTTATGACCTCTGGTCAACCCTAATCAATGTCATTCTTCCAACTAGGGTTTCTCAAAGAGATGAGGTATTTTCTTGGGATGGAGATCACATGGTTATCATAAGGGGCTTACATGTGCTAGGGTTTCATTTTTGAGCAATTTCCCCAAGTGGTGGAGGCTCAAGTGGATCAAGACATTTCAAGGTCATCTGAGGACCAAAAAGTCAACTGTGCAGTTGTTGCACCCCAAAATTTGCCCTCTATTTTTAACTCTAACCAATTTTTTGTTTCACATTCATTTGCATCATCTTCATAGCATAACATTTTTTTCTGTCTTAATATTAGCCGGAATAATTTCTCGGAATTTACAAACAGACTGGTCAAATTAACTTTTTAACTGTGCCTAAAATTAGTCAACGAAAAAATGTCAAGTTTAAGTTTGCAAATGTCGGTAACATTAATTTGCGGTTCACGTGGTTTAATTTGACATGCTAAAAATATTTTTACGACTATTTTTGGTTATATGTTGATCAGTCTGAGCAGTTTAAACGGTCATAATTTTTATTTCAAAATCCGACCAAACGCTGTATTTTTCCGAGTCATTTATTTCGCGCTGATTATTTTGACGTGTTCATTTTATTTTTTTCGAGCATTTTGGTGCCCGACTTTTATTTTTTTTGAGTCTATTTATTTTTATATTGGGTCTAGAATAAATAAATAGGTTAATTAGTTTTTATTTTAATTTTAACTATTTTAATTATTTAACTTTATTCAGTTTTTAATTTAATATTGGGTTTCAAAATAAACTTAGGCCCATTATCATTAACCTAATTTGTTCCTATATATATTTACTAGCATGACTGATAGAGAGAGGCCAAAAAAGACAGAACAAAAAAAGAGAAACTGAGAGTGGCTGATCTATACTATCGTACACACAGTTTGATACATGCGGTTTGGTTAAATATATCAGGATATCGCCGTTTTGCTTTTTATGCACATAAGTATAACATGTATAATAATTTGGTTCATTGTATTATGTATTTGATGTGTTTGTTTCTATATAAGTTTTACATGTCTCATAATATATAATATAATATAATAATAATTTTGTTGTTAATAAAAATGCATATGAATCATATAATATATAATTTATAATATGTAACTAGTGTGTTAAATATATATATATTTCTATTTTATGTTATAATTTGATTATGTTTTCGAATCGGATCGTGTCAATATGCCGTTTTCACATATACGTGTATGAGGCGTGACATTTGTGTTATCCGATCCAGTTGCGATGATCGCAATTTTGCGCTAGCAACGCCGTTGTTTTTTTTTTTTAATTCATATTTTTTTTTATATACATATATTTAGATCTGCATATTTTTTTTCATAACTAACTACCCTGATTTTTCCTAAACCCTGACAATTTCGCCACAAACTCTAAATTTCAAACCTAAAACTTTAACCGTGTTATTTCCTTTAAACCATAAACCTTTTCTTAAACCTTAACAAACCTTATTATTATTTCCTATTTTCGCTCATATTTATGTTATTCATACACTGTAACTGCTTCGCCCTTGTAATATTTTAAGTTTTAACTTCTAATATTTTCAGTTTTACTTTTCGCCATCTTTATTATGTAACTGCACCAAAGCGTTGTAATAATTAGGGTTTTATTTTCTGCCATTGATTTTTCTGCCATTGATTTTTCTGCCATTTATTTTTCTGCCATTTAAATTCCTGCCATTGATCCTATATTAACTGCGTGGTTTAGTAATGTAGGGCGTGAAAACCTACTAAATTAATTATTTAATATTTTCTATAACCTTTATATTTTTTTGTAAATAAATAATAAATACTAACTATTTTAATAACTTTTTTTTATTACTTACTTATAATAATAAATCCTTATATATTTTGTAAATAAAATCTAATTGACCATTTTTCTAATGGAATAATAATAATAAACCTATTAATCTAATAATTTGATATTTTCTATAATCTTTATTTATTTTGTAAATAACTAACTTAATATTTTTCATATAACTCTTTTATTTTATAATTTGTACATTAATGTATTTTAAATTCTTTTATTATTACTAATTTATTTTAAACTCGTATTTTTCTAATAACTTCTAAAAAAAATCTAACTTGTTTAACCTAAAATAATTTCTTTTAAAATTCTAACCTTTTTATTATCACTTTATTATTATTGTTATTTTATTATTGCTTTATTACCATTGTTTATTTATTATTTTATTATTATTTGCTTTTATCTATTCTATTTTTGCTTCATTATTTTCCTTATTTTAATTTTGTTTTATTTAAAATATTAGGAACAAATGTATAGGTTGTAAATTTATTCTTTCTCGCCTGATTATTATGTATATGTCCCATAGCCATGTAATAGTTTAGGAATTTATTTTTCTTGCTTTTATTTTTGTAAATATTTATTGGGTGGTTAGTAATTTAGGGAGTGCAAAAAACTAACTGTAAATAATTGAATTTAGAAAATTAAATTCAAGACAAATATCTGAAAAATAACACTCACACACGTAAGTCGATCTTTGATCGCCATCTGTACTTCCTAGGGTATTCCTCTTGGTTGCCTTCTTTAAATGGTCAAGTCCCTCGAAAATAGGGGTGTCTTAAGCAAAGTCCCTTCAAACAGAAAAATCATCAAGTCCCTATAAACTTAAAAGATCAAGTCCCTACGAGGTTGCCTACGATATAATGATCTTGTCCCTTCGGTAAATATGATGATAGTCCCTACGAGTTGCTAAAGACACCCCTTATGTTGCCTTCATTGACCATACGATGACCCTACGCCCGTCCCTTAAACACATCCAAGGTAATGACTACCTATTCCTTAATAATAGGGACAGTCTTACCATTGAAAGAATATACGAGAACACGAAAGACTTAATCTAGGGTAGGTATCTCATAGTTACTTGCTCACACTTTTCAAAATTACTTTTACACCTCACAATTTCTAAACTAGGCTTTGTATACACCCATACGAGGGTCATTACAAAGTACTTAAAGAAACTTTTCTAATCACACACTACACTCTTGCAAACAAAAAAAGTGAGCTAAGTAACTAAGAGCCCATGGATAACCATGGATATAAAGGGTGCTAATACCTTCCCTTTGTATAACCTACCCCCCGAACTCAAAATCTTTTTAAGGTCTTTCCTGTTCTTTTATGTCCTTTCCTTTTGGATAAAATAAAAGTCGGTGGCGACTCTTGCTATCCGCAACATTTAACTAAAGTCAGTTCTCCCACCGTGTTACAGAACTGGCGACTCTGCTGGGGATTTAATAAAAGAGGGGTACCCTTAGGAATTAGATCACTTTAAAATTGTTTGCCTTGTTTGCTTTAACTTATCTGTTGGGTGATCTTATGTGTGAAAGACCCTAACCCGGATCTAGTGTACCTTAGGTAAATGGCAATAGACCAAGGAAACTGTACGGCGTATATCGATATTGTTGATCTGGTGGCCATAGTTAGTGTGACTTCTTGGTTGGTGCTTATGTTCCTTAAGCAAGTTGAGGATAATATGAGGCTGCCATATGTTGTCAATACACTAACTGACTTTTAGAACCCTAGTCATCCCATCTTGGCCTTTAGAAAGTAGTGAGATAACCGGCTTTGGTGAAGACTGAAGTTGGTTGATACTCGACACTACACTCATTGAGATCCTAAACTTGGAGGGTTTTGGTTGGTAAGTAAGTTGCCTACTGAACAACCACCCTTGTGAAGGATCAATGATTTTGAGATCCCTTAGAACCTGGTTACTTTTGTAGGACAGGATGAATCAACTAAACTTCAGGGGAGGGTACTTACCTTTAAACCTCATGCAAGCCTTCAAACCTAGGGCTATTGTGTGACTTGTTTGTGTGTGCCACATGTTTGTGATTGAGCATAACATCATGGCATCATCATGCATCATAAGCATAGCATTTTCACTAACCATTTCAAGGACCAAAGGATTTATCTTTGTTCTTTGTTGCAGGTCATGGCTTCTGCTCGTAGGAATACTATCCGGATCAACTTTGTAGGAATACCTCCTAAGCTTAAGGAATTTGTCTCTCAAGTTTCTGAAAACTCCCAGTTCATCAAGAGGCATGGTCACCTACTGGATCTAGTCACTTCAAGGTTCAATGAAGACATGATGAGTGTCCTGTTTCAGTTCTTTGACCCTAAACATCATTGCTTCACATTTCCCGACTATCAGCTGGTTCCTACAATGGAAGAGTTCTCCAAGCTTCTGGGTATACCTATTCTTGATCAGAAACCCTTCACAGGCTTGGAAAAAGAGCCTAAACCTTAAGTCATTGCTGCAGCCTTACATTTAAAGAAATCAGACATTGTCCTAGAAACAAGGAGTGGAGTTAAGGGTATTCTTGCTAAGGTATTGATGGAGAAAGCTCAAGTATTCCTGAAGGCTATAAGTTATGATGCTTTTGAGGAGATCTTAGCCCTATTGATTTATGGCTTAGTACTGTTCCCCAATCCAGACCAGTTCATAGACATACACGCCATCAACATATTTCTGACTCGCAATCCAGTGCCTACATTACTTGGAGACATCTTACACTCTCTTCATACCCGTACTACGAAGGCACGAGGAACTCTGATGTGTTGCATACCTCTATTATCTAGGTGGTTTATTTCTCACCTTCCTCGATCAGTGATGAAGAATGAACAAGGGTTCAGGTGGTCCAAGAGGATTATGTCACTTTCTCATTCAGATATTCATTGGTGCTCTAGATCTATGGAGAATGTTACCATCATTGACCGTTGTGGAGAGTTCCCTAATGTGCCACTCCTTGGCATAAGAGGGGGCATTACCTAGAACCCTTCTTTAGCTCTACGTCAGTTTGGTTACGCTCGGACTGATGGTCCTCATGACATGCTTATTCAGGGTATTGTGTTCGACTACGACAACAATCTTCAAGGTTACCGTCAAAGGTTCATACGAGCATGGGGTAAAGTGAACAAGGTTGACAGCAAGACTCTGGAACCCAAGTACACTATTCCTTTGGAACCATATCTCAGATGGGTACGATCTCGTGCTCAGACTCTTATGATGCCATATCCTGCTATCCTGCCAGTTACCATGGAGCCTGTTGCTGAAGGAGATACTTCTTACATCATTCTTCATCCAGACATGCCCACTGACTTGGAAGAGTTACAGAGGTCCTGGATCCAGTTGAAGGAGCAAAGAGATACTTTTGAGACTCATTACAAGGCAAGTCAGGAAAGAATCCTGGAGCTAACAAAACAACTTCACGAGGAGCGGAATCTCAACTCATACCTCAACACAAAGAGGAAACGTCCATGGGAGACTTAAAACCCCATTTTTTGTATTCATTTCATTTTTATTGTAAGCCCAAGGGGCAAACAAGTTTATTACTAATAAAAGTTTACTTTTTGGTGGTTTAAACAAATTTAAATCCTACGGTCCTTGAAAACATTGCATAAGCATCTACATACCATATTATTGCATCACAGGTTTCTTATGAACAGGTATCTTATCTTCTCGCTGTTTATTTCAGCAGAAATGGCTCTTGAACAGACTGTCAAAGATCTCCAGGCTCAGAATGCACAATTCCAAGAGTTGATTCTGAACTTGTCCAAGGGGCAAGATGAGTTGAAGACATTGCTGGCTAAGAAGAAGAAGAAGACTAGAAGATCAGGAGGCCTTATCAATCCGGGAAGAAGATTCAGAGGCCCTATCAAGACAAAGGAACAGGTTGATGATCATGAGTCTGAAAATTCTGAGAAAGAGGGAGGTAGTCCCCATGATACTGTGGGAGATTCTGATTCTGAAGCAAATTATTATCATGATCCTAATGAAGATAAGTACAAGATGCTGGTGGATAGAATGAATGCTATGGAGTTACAAAAATCTTCTGGGCTGGATTTTGAAGATCGGAGTTTAATATCTGGAGTGGTTATACCTATTGGTTTCAAGGTTCCTGCTTTTGTGGTGTATGATGGTGTCTCATGTCCCAAGCTGCATTTAAGATCCTATGTCCGGAGGATTCAACCACATACAGCTGATAAGAAGTTATGGATTCATTTCTTCCAAGAGAGCTTGTCTGGAGCTCAATTGGAATGGTACTATCAATTGGAGAGTGTCAATATCCGTGATTGGAATGATCTTGCTGAGGCCTTCTACAGGCAATACCAATACAATGCTGATTTAGCACCTACTCGCATGCAGCTACAAAGCATGTCAATGGGTGCTAAGGAGAATTTCAAGGAGTATGCCCAGAAATGGAGAGACCTGGCTGGCAGAGTTCAACCTCCTCTGACTGACAGGGAGCTAGTGGATATGTTTACAAGTACGCTGAATAGTCCTTTCTATAGTCACCTCATTGGAAGCTCATCATCTGGTTTCACTGAGTTGATAATGACTGGAGAGCGTGTGGAAAGTGGCATAAGAAGTGGTAAGATACAAGTGCTGTGACCTCCACTCTACATCAGAAGTTGAGATATCCAGTGAAGGGAAAGATCGTAACTGTTTATGGAGAGGAAGAATATATGGTCAGTCATGTGAATACATTTAAGTATGTTGAAGTGGAAGGTGAATATGTTGAGACTCCTTGCCAGACATTTGAAGTAGTTCCTTGGGTCGTTCCCGCTACTGAAGCTCCTCCTGTGGTTAAAAGAGTTCCTGTGGTTACCAGAGTACCTCCTACAATGGCTTCCCTCAAAGATGCTAGAGCTGTGGTTGAAGAAGGTGGTTGCACTATTTGGGGTCAGCTTCCCGACATTCCTTACAAGTCTGACAAGTTTGGTTTGGGTTTCACTGCAGAGTCCCAGAAGGCTGTCCGTCGTGCTCGTGCTGTTCGTATCACCAATCCAGGGAACATGAAAGATCAAATCAATGATGTGGGTGACTATAATGAAGACTACAATCTGGATAACTGGATTTTTCCTATTGTGGGTGATGGGCTCAACAATTGGAAGACTGAAGACGTTATTCCTATCTCCTTTAGTCAGGAGTAAATACTATTACTGTGTTGTTATTTTTAAGTTTGAACAATTAAACTTTTAAGCCTTGTGCCTTACCCGGGGCACAATGGTATGCTTATTTCGGGATGTCATTTCATTTGCATACTTCATTCAATAAAAATCAATGGACGTTTCGTTTTCGTAAATATTGGGCTCTTTGTTTTTCTTTTATTTTATTTTCATCAGCTATGTGTTCTTACACACACCCACATCACTAAAATGCAGATCCTCATCCACTCTGGATCCTGTTGATAACAGTTCTACTATTGCCAATTATAATTTCGAGAATCCGATCTATCAAGCTGAAGATGGAAAGGATGAAGATTGTGAAGTACCTGTAGAGCTTGCTAGGTTATTACAACAAGAAGAGAAAGCTATACAGCCACATGAAGAGCCAATCGAAGTTGTAAATCTGGGTACTGAAGTAGACAAGAAAGAAGTCAAAATAGGAGCAGGCTTGGAAAACAGTGTCAAAGAAAGATTGAGTCGGATGTTACGTGACTATGTAGAGGTTTTCGCTGGAAAAATCAAGAGATGATATGGAATGATGAATGTCAAGAAGCTTTTGACAAAATCAAGAAGTATCTCCAAGAACCTATAAATCTGATGCCACCAGTTGAAGGAAGACCTTTAATCATGTATTTGACCGTGTTAGAAAATTCAATAGGGTGTGTGTTGGGGCAACATGACGAGTCTGGTCGAAAAGAGCATCCAATATACTACCTTAGCAAAAGGTACCGACTGTGAAACAAGATACTCCCAGCTCGAGAAAGCTTGCTATGCTTTGGCTTAGGCTGCTCGCCGACTAAGACAGTATATGTTGAATCATACCACTTTATTGATTTCTAAGATGGATCTTATCAAATATACATCTGAGAAACCTGCTCTCTCCGGAAGAACAACAAGATGATTGCTGAACTCTGCATGCAGTTCAAGATTAAGCATCACAACTCTTCTCCGTATCGTCCGAAGATGAATGGGGCAGTAGAAGCTGCTAATAAGAACATTAAGAAGATTCTACAGAAGATGACTGTTACTTACAAGGATTGGCACGAGATGTTACCATTTGCTCTTCATGGTTATCATACTACAATACGTACTTCAACAGGGGCAACCCCATTCTCCTTAGTCTATGGTATGGAAGCAGTTCTGCCCATTGAAGTTCAGATCCCTTCCTTAAGAATCATGAAGGATGCAGGCTTGGATGAAGATGAGTGGATTCAAACTCGACTCGACCAGATAAATTTGATTGATGAAAAGAGGTTGGCAGCTGTTTGTCATGGTCAGATGTACCAAAAACGGATGATCAAAGCTTTCAATAAGAAGGTTAAGCCAAAGGTATATCGGGCTGGTGACTTGGTAATCGAGCGTATCATACTACCACAGGGTGATCCTAGGGGCAAGTGGACTCCTACATATGAAGGACCATTTGTGGTCAAAAGAGTATTCTCAGGAGGTGCCATGATGCTTACTACTATGGATGGTGAAGACTTTCCACAGCCTGTAAACGCAGACATAGTTAAAAAATACTATGCATAAAAAGAGACCCGCTAGGTTGACTGGCCTAGGCAAAAATAAGGGCATCCCGGCAAACCAAAAGGGTTCGGGCAAAAATTAGGGATATATATAAAAAAAATGTACACCCGGCAAGTCGAAAACCTGAAAAGGCGGCTTGGGCAAAAAAGGGTATCCCGGTGGATTGAAAACCTGAAAGGGCAATCCAGGCAAAAGTTAGGGATTAAAGCGTATGACTATGTCTCGTTTGGATCACTCATGTAACTTCAACTGATGGTGCTACCTAAATCAAGTTCAAACAGATAAAGATCAATCAAATCGTTTCTGTCTCAACAGCAGAAGATGAGATATTTGTAGATAATGGCAATAGTAGAATTGAAACTCAATAGGATCATTTTTCACATAGCTGTTTTCTTTGTTTTATAAAAAATTTACGACGAATTCCTCTTACTAGGATTTCTATCTCCTTGTACAAACTTGCCTATGTATAGGTCACTTTGTGATATAAATAAAATTTCATCTTTGAATCCAGATTTACTTTTACTCTATTTACATAAGCGAAAACGTCCATTGGTTGTGTTTGAATGTATGTATGCTTTTGAATACGATTGATGTCTACCAGAAATGCATAAAATGCAGTAATAGTATTTACTAAGGACGAACAAGGGTAGTAGTTCAACGAAGCTTCGCCGGTTCATCCCCACTACAAATCCCCAGCAGAGCAAATCTATCTTTATAGATGCTTCGAATTACGTCTCCCCTTGAATTTATGTCCATCTCTTTTATCCTCAGTCGGGATACTCAGGAACTTATTCCTTCAATAGAAGTACGACGAACGAATACGGGAAGTGACAAATACTATACTATCAAACAAGACGAGAACGAGTTCCTCATATTCTTCAGCAACGAATCGGGATTTATTTTCCCTAACCAGCAGTTGTTATACAAAGATATCCGGACGCTTCAGGCCTCATGATTCATACATACATCATTTACATCATACCATAGCATATCCATAAGTGCATAATACATTTACTTAGATGCACCATGCCATGCATGCATACATATTGCATAAACTAACCTTTTCCTTGCAGGATGGTTATATACAGATAAAATACTATCAACAATTCACAACAGGTCAGAAACGATCTATACGAAGATCTAGTGCTGATACTTAATCATTACTCAAGGTGTCCTTGGATAGTAGGCAAACGGTCTATACGAAGATCTATTCCCTAGTCCAGGATGTTTTCAGGAGAGTTAATCCTGATACTCTTTTGTCCTCGGATAGTAGGCAAACGGTCTATACGAAGATCTATTCCCTAGTCCATGATATTTTCAGGAGATTTCATCCTGATATTCTTTTGTTCTTGGATAGTAGGCAAACGGTCTATACGAAGATCTATTCCCTAGTCCAGGATATTTTCAGGAGATTTCATCCTGACACTCTTTTGTTCTTGGATATTAGGCAAACGGTCTATACGAAGATCTATTCCCTAGTCCAGGATATTTTCAGAAGATTTAATCCTGATATTCTTTTGTTCTTGGATAGTAGGCAAACGGTCTATACGAAGATCTATTCCATAATCCAGGATATTTCCAGAAGAGATAATCATCACGAAGATTTATTTCTACTGGTCTATTCAACAATTCAAAACAGTTCAGAGACGATCTATACGAAGGTCTAGTGCTGATACTTAATTCAGAAAGAAATCGCCACGAAGATTTGGTTCTGACACTTAAATTAAAAGTATGTTCTTAGATACGATTCAGAGACGGCCTATACGAAGACCTAGTACTGATGTCCAGTATCAACATCAAGATATTATCACCTCCTGATATTATGGATGGCATCTATAAGCCCATCTCCAGTTCTTCCAAGTGGCATCTTCAAGCCCACTTAAGCATATACAACCAGTCATCAGTGTTACTTTACGCATCGGCGAGCGCAAATTTTTGGGCTTTTGTGTTCAATCCCCTTCAACCTTCCAAGTCACGAATGGCACACAGGCCAATCTAACTCCTCAGGTTTCAGAAAATTGAACAGGGGCAGCTGTTGCACCCCAAAATTTGCCCTCTATTTTTAACTCTAACCAATTTTTTGTTTCACATTCATTTGCATCATCTTCATAGCATAACATTTTTTTCTGTCTTTATATTAGCCGGAATAATTTCTCGGAATTTACAAACAGACTGGTCAAATTAACTTTTTAACTGTGCCTAAAATTAGTCAACGAAAAAATGTCAAGTTTAAGTTTGCAATTGTCGGTAACATTAATCTGCGGTTCACGTGGTTTAATTTGACATGCTAAAAATATTTTTACGACTATTTTTGGTCATATGTTGATCAGTCTGAGCAGTTTAAACGGTCATAATTTTTATTTCAAAATCCGACCAAACGCTGTATTTTTCCGAGTCATTTATTTCGCGCTGATTATTTTGACGTGTTCATTTTATTTTTTTCGAGCATTTTGGTGCCCGACTTTTTTTTTTTGAGTCTATTTATTTTTATATTGGGTCTAGAATAAATAAATAGGTTAATTAGTTTTTATTTTAATTTTAACTATTTTAATTATTTAACTTTATTCAGTTTTTAATTTAATATTGGGTTTCAAAATAAACTTAGGCCCATTATCATTAACCTAATTTGTTCCTATATATATTTACTAGCATGACTGATAGAGAGAGGCCAAAAAAGACAGAACAAAAAAAGAGAAACTGAGAGTGACTGATCTATACTATCGTACACACAGTTTGATACATGCGGTTTGGTTAAATATATCAGGATATCGCCGTTTTGCTTTTTATGCACATAAGTATAACAGGTATAATAATTTGGTTCATTGTATTATGTATTTGATGTGTTTGTTTCTATATAAGTTTTACATGTCTCATAATATATAATATAATATAATAATAATTTTGTTGTTAATAAAAATGCATATGGATCATATAATATATAATTTATAATATGTAACTAGTGTGTTAAATATATATATATATTTCTATTTTATGTTATAATTTGATTATGTTTTCGGATCGGATCGTGTCAATACGCCGTTTTCACATATACGTGTATGAGGCGTGACATTTGTGTTATCCGATCCAGTTGCGATGATCGCAATTTTGCGCTAGCAACGCCGTTGTTTTTTTTTTAATTCATATTTTTTTTATATACATATATTTAGATCTGCACATTTTTTTCATAACTAACTACCCTGATTTTTCCTAAACCCTGACAATTTCGCCACAAACTCTAAATTTCAAACCTAAAACTTTAACCGTGTTATTTCCTTTAAACCATAAACCTTTTCTTAAACCTTAACAAACCTTATTATTATTTCCTATTTTCGCTCATATTTATGTTATTCATACACTGTAACTGCTTCGCCCTTGTAATATTTTAAGTTTTAACTTGTAATATTTTCAGTTTTACTTTTCGCCATCTTTATTATGTAACTGCACCAAAGCGTTGTAATAATTAGGGTTTTATTTTCTGCCATTGATTTTTCTGCCATTTATTTTTCTGCCATTTAAATTCCTGCCATTGATCCTATATTAACTGCGTGGTTTAGTAATGTAGGGCGTGAAAACCTACTAAATTAATTATTTAATATTTTTCTATAACCTTTATATTTTTTTGTAAATAAATAATAAATACTAACTATTTTAATAACTTTTTTTTATTACTTACTTATAATAATAAATCCTTATATATTTGTAAATAAAATCTAATTGACCATTTTCTAATGGAATAATAATAATAAACCTATTAATCTAATAATTTGATATTTTCTATAATCTTTATTTATTTTGTAAATAACTAACTTAATATTTTTCATATAACTCTTTTATTTTATAATTTGTACATTAATGTATTTTAAATTCTTTTATTATTACTAATTTATTTTAAACTCGAATTTTTCTAATAACTTCTAAAAAAAATCTAACTTGTTTAACCTAAAATAATTTCTTTTAAAATTCTAACCTTTTTATTATCACTTTATTATTATTGTTATTTTATTATTGCTTTATTACCATTGTTTATTTATTATTTTATTATTATTTGCTTTTATCTATTCTATTTTTGTTTCATTATTTTCCTTATTTTAATTTTGTTTTATTTAAAATATTAGGAACAAATGTATAGGTTGTAAATTTATTCTTTCTCGCCTGATTATTATGTATCTGTCCCATAGCCATGTAATAGTTTAGGAATTTATTTTTCTTGCTTTTATTTTTGTAAATATTTATTGCGTGGTTAGTAATTTAGGGAGTGCAAAAAACTAACTGTAAATAATTGAATTTAGAAAATTAGATTCAAGACAAATATCTGAAAAATAACACTCACACACGTAAGTCGATCTTTGATCGCCATCTGTACTTCCTAGGGTATTCCTCTTGGTTGCCTTCTTTAAATGGTCAAGTCCCTCGAAAATAGGGGTGTCTTAAGCAAAGTCCCTTCAAACAGAAAAATCATCAAGTCCCTATAAACTTAAAAGATCAAGTCCCTACGAGGTTGCCTACGATATAATGATCTTGTCCCTTCGGTAAATATGATGATAGTCCCTACGAGTTGCTAAAGACACCCCTTATGTTGCCTTCATTGACCATACGATGACCCTACGCCCGTCCCTTAAACACATCCAAGGTAATGACTACCTATTCCTTAATAATAGGGACAGCTTACCATTGAAAGAATATACGAGAACACGAAAGACTTAATCTAGGGTAGGTATCTCATAGTTACTTGCTCACACTTTTCAAAATTACTTTTACACCTCACAATTTCTAAACTAGGCTTTGTATACACCCATACGAGGGTCATTACAAAGTACTTAAAGAAATTTTTCTAATCACACACTACACTCTTGCAAACAAACAAAGTGAGCTAAGTAACTAAGAGCCCATGGATAACCATGGATATAAAGGGTGCTAATACCTTCCCTTTGTATAACCTACCCCCCGAACTCAAAATCTTTTTAAGGTCTTTCCTGTTCTTTTATGTCCTTTCCTTTTGGATAAAATAAAAGTCGGTGGCGACTCTTGCTATCCGCAACATTTAACTAAAGTCAGTTCTCCCACCGTGTTACAGCAGTCAACTAAGGGCTATGAGGTGGGGAAATGAGTTGAGACACCTCAGTCATGTTCAAAAGAGGTCCATTTTTCATTCTAAATATCTATCTTGAAGATTTTGAAGTCATGGCAAAAGTTTCCAAAAATGGAAAATGACCTGTAATTTCAAGTTTCCAAAAATGGCAAGTTTCTGGTCCATATTCAAATTCACTTATCAACATCAAAGAAGTTTGAAATGGATTTTTGGTGAACATGAAAGTTGTATATCTATGTCTCCCCTTTCTAAAAAGTCCTAATTTATGTCCATATGATGAATGGTTGAGAAGTTATGGCCATTTGATCACAAGGTGGGCATGGAAATTCAAAGTGGCATAACTTTTGATACAAAGCTCCAATTTGGTCCATTCTTTTTGCAAAATGCTCCTCATGTTCAAGACATTTCAAATGAACCATTCCCATGCATTATTGATTATTGGAGGGAAATTCCACAATTCAAATTTGGTTTAAGATGCAAGCAAATCAACCATTCCATCATGATTATTGGTTGATTTTAAGTGATTTCAAAGCCTTGCATGGTATTGTACACGTGGAATATGGCTACATGAGCTTCATTTGCAATTTTGCAAGACACTTTAATTCTCACTAATCATGATTAAACAAAGCCTAATTGGGATTTCAGCATCATTAGCAAGTGGTATAAATACCAAACCCTAATCCATAACTGCCATAACAGAATTTTCAGATCCAAATTCAAGAGTTTCCTTCCAATTTTCTCTCACTTTGAATTTCTTTTTTCTCCACACAAACACCAAATCTCTTTGCATATTCTTGATCATGGAGCTTCACTGAGCAAGATCCATCATTCATTTGTGGAAATTCAACAAGAAATCGTGCAGATCAAAAGCTTCATCAAGTGGATCGGATTTTGCAATTGAGGAAGATTAAGGAGTTTTCAACGGTTGATCTTTGCATAAAGCTTCAAGGCAAGAAAAGTATAGTAGATCTGGAGCTTTTGGACACTTGAGAGTTTGATTTCAGAGAACTGCAATTCCAAGTAGGTTGAAATCGATCATCTTCTTTTGCTGTTTTCTTGATATGAATGTGTAGATCTCATTGTGTAGGTTATGCTGATGTGATTAGTTTCGAAAATGATTGAGAAATGAGCTTGTATGATGAACTAGAATTTTTTATCATGATTATGTTTCTCTTCGATCCATGAAATTCAGGAAGAATTAGGATCAATTGATTATAGATTTGGATTGTGCATGGAAAGAGCTTTCGAATGATGTATCATTTGTTGATTTCTGGAATTTTTTTGGTTGAGCTCCGCCGGAGATGGTCGGAGAAGACGACCGGAGCTACAGCTCCGGCGTCTGGTTATTTTTAGGGTTTGTACCACCTGTATGCTGACTGTGTGCTTGCTTGGACTTTCCATTGGATGACATTGCCTTGACTAGCCACGCGTTTTGTTGACCTGATAATGTATGCTGATGACACATTAATGAAACGCATCGTTTCATTTAGTGATGTGGATGCTGATTGTGTTGCTGCGTGTCCATTTGATTGGTTCTGTTTGCTTTGACCATGCTTGCGTGTGTTTGACTTGCTGAGCGTGCGTGCCACCGTGCTTATTGAAACTGTGCATTTTGATTGTTCAAATGTCGACCTTAGATCTTGTTTTCGCGCCTGATCGTGTGGCTGGCATTATATCCGACTTTATTTGAATTGTTTTATTTCCCTCCTTTTCTTTTTATTATTCCATTTATTTTGTTCAACTTTGAAAAATCATAAAAAAGAGCAAAATGATCCAAATTAACTCCAATTTTTTTTCATAGTCTTGTTTTAATGTCTAGTTTTTTATGGTATTATTTTCATGAATTGTGGTGTGCTGGATTTTTAATGTGTGAATTTTTTGATCCATGCCATGCGAATTTGATATGTTGTGTTCATTGCTTTGTGAAATCTTCATCTTTGAGCCAATTGATCTGATTTTTTGTGTGCTTAATATTCATACATGATGTGAATCTTTGATCACTGGTTTGGAATTTTTCTCATATGCTATCATTGTTTTTGACACATGGAGATGTATGTGACAATTTGTGTCACATTTTTGGCATTCAATTTGTGCATTTTTATTCACATATCATTTGAACCTTTCTGGATTTGATCTTTTACACATTGTTTTTTCATAACATGAGAAACGTGCATAAAAAATAGCCAGGTCATTGCATGCATTTCTGTTTTGATTTGGATTTTCTAAGTTGGAAGTTCACTTTGTGCCCATTTGCTTGCCTTTGCTTTACATTGATCATTTGAGACACTTGCTTTGTGAATTGATGTTGGTCCTTTTGAGGACATTGTGTTGATTGTTTGAATATGCATTATGCAAAAGATTGGGTTCTGTTTTGATCATTTGGTTTGATTTTGAACTTAGTCTTTGTACTAGTGTTTTGTGCATAAACTAATTGTGCTTTGTGTTTCAGGTTTGGACATTTAGCATTGATGGTTGAGTTTGTTTTCACTTTGTGAGATACAAATGCTTTGAATTTTAACATTTGTTTGTTTTGTAGGATTCTAAGTGATGTGCTTGAGCTCATGAGTTCACTTGAGTGTTTGAGCATTGTTCATTGAGTTGTATAACTGTTGAAAAGTTTCACTGTTTGTCTGTTGGTTCATGACTGAAATATTAACTGTTTAGCTTTGGTACAGGTACCTTAGTTGCTTGCTTGCCTTTAGCTCTTGCTTGAGCTTTGGATTGTGGTTGATACACCACTTAGGTAGTTAGCCTCTTACTCCATGTAGTATGGAAGTCCTGTCACCTTTTTGGCAGGAATTTTGCTGGAAGTCCTCCTTAAGAGGCTCTGTTTGTGTTTGTTTATAATTGTGCCAAAGACCTCCAAGATGAGGCATGTTACTTGATAAGACCTCCATGAAGAGGCAATTGACGGATAAAAGGGATTAGTAGCCAATCCCCCGTTATTCAGTGAGTCGTTCTTTATGCTCGCACTACGTGCTGACGCTTTTGAACATGTACCCAAGATCTTTGTCCAGTGTCTGTCAAGTGGAATAGGATCCCTCTTTCTGGATCCCCACACTTTCTTTGTTTTGAGCTCACCTCGGCCAGGGTTAAGAGCATGAGGTCTCATCCTCATTTACCATCTTTGATCTGCTCACCCTGACGTTCAATATCAGTGGTTAAGAGCCCAGTTGATTACCCTTACAGTTTGGCTTGTTTGTCGAGGTTGATATGACCCCCTCTTGACTAAAGCCTACCCATTGTTTGGGCCTCTTGTATGGATATAATGTGTGATGCTTGTTCACTTGTGTTGGTGTGGTTATTTTCTTTCCTCTGAATTGACTTGCTTCCTGTGTGAGTTAGGATTCTGGTTAGAGATCTCAACTTAGGGATTGTTGCTGGCATGACAACTATTAGGCTCGAGTCTTAGTCTCCCTATTAGTTTGTTGTTTCCCTGGTCTCTGGTTAGGAGAGTGTTGTACCCCTGTTAAGGGGAACTACGTCGCCCTGATTCTCATACCAGATGAGATACGTAGGCAGGAGGTTGTGAGCAATCTCTCCGGGCACCCTTTTTCTTTTTGCTGTATTGTCTTGTGTGTGTCCACCCTCTTCTTTGTCTTGGTGTGAGTTTTTGTTTGTTCAGCGTGGACATGTGTGGTATGTTCATACCTTGGGAATTCCTTCTATTATTCATATTGGGGATCATTTGTGGGGTTTGTTATTCATCTCGGGGTTCATTTGTTTTATTTTTGTGGGGAGTTGGATATAAGTCTATGTATTGGCATTCTGTTTTCTTTTTGTTGTTTGGAGTCGGATGTAAGTCCATGTATTGGCATTCTGTTTCCTTTTTGTTGTGAGGAGTCGGGTGTAAGTCCATGTATTGGCATTCTGTTTCCTGTTGAGTGTTTCTTTTGATGTCTCAGCATCCTTTTTTGTGTTTTGTTTCGGCGTGCGTTAACCGAGCTACGAGTGCTCTGATTCTTCTTTGGATAGAGAAGATACGTAGGCATAGGATGTGATATCCTAGCGAGCATGCCTCCCTTTCCCCGAACTACATTGACTCTGATGTTTGTTTCTGACAAACTACGTAGGCCCAAGATGCGACATCCTGCCGATTTTACTTCCTTCGTCTTCTTTCACCTGTTTATAATTCCAGTTTGTGCAATTTCTTTGAGCAGTTTTACTAGCAACCTTTTCCTATTCTTTGAGCTATCTTTTGAGCATGGATCCCGTCGACTACGGCGGACGTGAGGGGTGCTAATACCTTCCCCTTGCGTAACCGACTCCCGTACCTTGTAATCTCTGGTCGTAAGACCGTTCCTTTCCCTTTCTTAGGTTAGTCCTGCGCTCCCTTTCCGTCATAGGATGAATAGCGTCGGTGGCGGCTCTGTATTTTCCCGCCGATTGTTTTTCGCGTTGCGACAAAGTGCAACCGGTCCAATCTATTCAAGATGTTAGTTGTGAAATTTGTGAAGGACCTCACTTCGCCATGCATTGTGTGACAACTGCACAACAGGTAGAAGAGATTAATTTTCTGAAGCAGAACAGTCCTTACTCCAATACGTATAATCCTGGATGGAAAAATCATCCAAATTTTTCTTGGAAGGACCAGCAAGGAAATGCTCAGAAGCAAGCGCACACCCAGTATCAAAGCCAACCACAACAACATTATCGACCATAACAACAACAACCTTACCAACAGCAGTTTCACCAATCCCAACAACAATTTCAACAACAGGTTCCAAGAAAAGCAGATTGGGAAATTGCCATTGAAAAAATGGCAGCTCAAAGTTCACAATTTCAAGAGGAGACTAGAAGTAATCTGAGAAACATTGGTGCTTCAATTAAAAATCTGGAAGTGCAAATGATTTAGATTGCTCAACAACTTGCGGGTTCGCAAACACCAGGTGCATTACCGAGTGCTACAGTTACAAATCCACGAGAGCATAATAATGTGAGTGCGGTAACCACAAGGAGTGGTAAGGCAAAATAAGTCCCTGAAAAAGATGATGACCAACAAGACCAATTGCTTGAAGTTGATTTGGAGATAAAAGAAAATGAGGTTGTTAGTGAAGAGGTGATGGTACCTAAACTAGTGGTTAAAGAAAATGTTAGTGAATCAAAGTCGGTTGTCAAACTCCCTTTCCCCAAAAGAAATAAGAAGAAAGAGCAACATGAGAAGAACTTCGAGAAATTCTTGAAGATGTTCAAAAAGCTTGAGATTAACATTCCGTTCTTGGAGGCACTTGAGCAAATGCCCTCTTATGCTAAATTCATGAAGGATATTATTTCAAAAAGGAGGAGCACTGACACTAACTCTATTGTACAAACTGAAACTTGTAGTGCTATTTTGCAAGGTATGAAGATTCCGATAAAGAAAAAAGATCGAGGCTCGGTAACTATCCCTTGCACTATCGGGGATAGATCTTTCAAAAAGGCCCTTATAGACTTGGGGGAAAGTGTGAGTCTCATGCCGTTATCCACTTACAAGAGGTTGGGGATTGGAAAAGTGCAAGATACTAGAATGACACTTCAATTTGCTGACCACTCTGTGAAGAGACCTTATGAAGTGGTGGAAGATGTTCTTGTCAAGATTGATAAGTTTGTATTTTCGGTAGACTTTGTGATCTTAGAAATGCCGGAAGATGAAGAGATACCGCTCATTCTTGGTAGACCATTTTTGGAGACCGAGAGATGTTTGATTGATATAGAAGAGGTAACCATGACTCTAAAAGTTTATGACAAAGAGTTAAAAATTGATGTGCGTAACACCATGAAATACAAGGATGATGTGGCCACCAGTCAACACATAGAGGTGATTGATCAAATGGTTCTGAAAGAAAATCCTCTAGGTGAACAAAAATTGCCCTTGGAGAGAGTTCTAAGTTTATCAATCTCTGAAGACACTCAAGAAGTTGATGAAAAGGAGATGGAAGTGTTAAATATGATGGCAACACAACCGCCCTTTAAGGGATCCCGATCACTCCGATGGGAAAACTTAAGGGAACCCCAAGTGGAAGAAAAGCAAGATGAGACCAAGAAAGTGGCTGAGCTAAAACAATTGCCTGAAAATCTCAAGTATGTTTTTCTAGATCCCGAAAGGAAATGCCTGGCTATTATAAGCTCTAATCTAGAGGTTTCTCAAGAAGACAAGCTTGTCAAGGTTTTGAAGAAGCTCAAAACTGCAATGAGATGGGCGATAGAAGACTTGAAGGGAATTAGCCCTACGGTGTGTATGCATACAATTCTCATGGAGGATGGTCACAAACCAGTGGTGCAACCACAAAGAAGACTAAATCCCGTAATGAAGGAAGTGGTTAGGAAAGGGGTTGTTAAACTATTAGATGCTGGGTTATTTATCCCGTATCCGATAGCTCTTGGGTGAGTCCTGTTCATGTGGTCCCGAAGAAAGGAGGAACTACAATTATAAGGAATGAGAAAAATGAGTTACTCCCTACAAGGACGGTCACGGGGTGGTGTGTGTGCATCGACTACAGGAGGTTGAATGTGGCGACCAGAAAGGATCGTTTTCCGTTACCATTCATTGATCAGATGTTGGAAAGGTCGGCAGGTCATGAGTACTATTGTTTCCTTGATGGATACTCTGGATACAATCAGACAGCGGTTGCACCAGAAGATCAAGAGAAGATAGCTTTTACGTGCCCCTATGGTATCTTTGCTTACAGAAGAATGCCATTCGGGTTATGTAACGCACCAGCCACATTTCAAAGATGCATGACCTCCATTTTTGCGGACATGCTCGAAAAGCATATGGAGGTCTTCATGGATGACTTCTCGGTATTTGGTTTTTCTTTTGATAATTGTTTAACTAATCTTTCCCTTGTGTTAGAAAGATGCCAACAGACCAATCTGATTCTCAACTGGGAGAAGTGTCACTTCATGGTGCGAGAAGGAATAGTCTTGGGTCACAAAATATCTCACAAAGGGATAGAAGTGGACCAAGCCAAGATAGAGGTAATAGAAAAGCTACCCCCTCTTATGAACGAAAAAGGTATAAGAAGTTTCTTAGGGCATGCGGGTTTCTACCGCAGGTTCATAAGAGATTTTTCCAAGATAGCTAAACCATTAACTACCCTATTGGTTAAGGACAAGGCTTTCATCTTTGATAAAGAGTGTTTCGTTGCTTTTGAAACTATAAAAAATAAATTTGTGACGGCACCTATTGTCATTGCCCCAGATTGGTCTCTACCTTTTGAGATCATGTGTGATGCGAGTGACATTGCAGTAAGAGCAGTTCTTGGGCAACGTAGAGATAAACTGTTGCATGTTATATATTATGCTAGTCATACTTTGAACCCTGCACAGATGAACTACGCAACTACCGAAAAGGAGTTGCTAGCTGTGGTTTATGCCTTTGATAAATTCAGGTAATATCTGTTGGGTTCTAGAGTCATTTTTTATACTGACCATGTTGCTTTGAAGTATTTATTTGCTAAGCAGGACTCTAAGCCAAGACTGTTGCGATGGATCCTACTCCTCCAAGAGTTTGATGTGGAAATTCGTGACAAAAGAGGGTCCAAAAATACTGTGGCAGATCACCTCTCCCGGATGTCCCCCATAGAGGAGAATGAGGAAAAGTGTCAAATAAAGGATGAGTTTGCTGATGAACGCATCCTTGCGGTTATTGGAATGCCTTGGTTCGTAGACTACGCGAACTATCTAGTAGGCAGGGTGATCCCTAGTGAATTTGACTCTAACCGAAAGAAAAAGTTTGTGCATGATTACATGTTTTATTTGTGGGATAACCCATTCTTGTACAAGAAAGGAGTAGATGGGTTGGTCAGAAGATGTGTTCCCGAAGAAGAACAGAGGGATGTTCTAAAAGCTTGTCATGATTCTGACTATGGTGGACACTTTAGTGGTGATAGAACTGCTTCCAAAGTCCTCCAGTCAGGCTTATACTGGCCGACACTTTTCAAAGATGCTCAGCAAGTAATCAAAGAGTGCGATAAGTGTCAAAGGATGGGAAACATCTCGAAAAGAAATCAGATGCCGCAAAAGCCCATGCTGGAAGTTGACCTCTTCGATGTTTGGGGTATTGACTTTATGGGACCGTTTCCTCCTTCATTTGGAAAGAATTATATTTTGGTGGCGGTGGATTATGTATTCAAGTGGGTAGAAGCAGTTGCTCTACCAACAAATGATGCAAAAGTGGTGGTCAAGTTTCTGAAAGAAAACATATTTGTCAGGATTGGAGTGCCAAGAGCTCTAATAAGTGATGAAGGAACTCACTTCTTAAATCACCTAATGGAGAAGCTACTCTTGAAGTATAATGTAAAACATCGGATAGCCACTGCGTACCACCCGCAAACAAGTGGTCAAGTTGAAGTGTCAAATAGGCAGTTGAAACAAATCCTAGAGAATACGGTTAATGCCTCTCGCAAGGATCGGGCGAGTAAGCTTGATGATGCGTTGTGGGCATACCAAACTGCTTTCAAAACACCGATTGGTATGTCCCTGTATCAATTGGTATATGGTAAGGCATGTCACCTACCCTTGGAACTTGAACACAAAGCTTTGTGGGCTTCAAAATTCCTTAACTTGGATCCTGTGAAAGCGGGAGAATCCCGAATCCTTCAACTCCATGAGTTAGAAGAATTTAGGAACCGGGCATATGAAAATGCAAAAATCTACAAAGATCAAACTAAGAAATGGCATGATAGAAGAATCCAAAGGAAGGAATTCTGGGAAGGACAAATGGTACTATTGTTTAATTCAAGGATGAAGTTGTTCTCTGGAAAACTGAGATCGAAATGGTCGGGTCCGTTTATGGTACACAAGGTATATCCCCATGGAGCAGTCGAAATAAAAAATTCAGCCAATTGGGACATTTTTAAAGTGAATGGGCAAAGATTGAAGCCTTACAATGTGGAGCAAGAAGTGGGCCAAATTGATGTTGTTCATCTTGTCTGATAAGATGTGCAACCGTCGAGCCAAGCGATGTTAAACAAAGTGCTACGTGGGAGGCAACCCACACTTTTGTATCTAATTATTCTCTTTGTTTGGTTGTGTGTTATTTACTTGCAGGTGTGAACAGTGTTTGCTAGAGGAGTTAAAGATAGCGGTCGCAAAAAGTCTCTGAAAAATTCGGAAGCAAAAGCCGGGCACAACTCAAGAAAGGAAAAGAAGTAAAATGAAAAATCAGGGGCCTGACACGGGCGCCCGTGTCAGGATGTACCAAGGAGGTGTCAAAAAATTGGGTTTCCAAGGGCCTAACACGGGTGCCCGTGTCAGGTGATACGGCCCGTGTCAGCCCCTGCGTGGAAAAAGCTGGAATAAGTGCTTTTTGAACGGACACGGCCCGTGTCCTTGAGGAGTAGTGCGCTGACACGGTCGCCCGTGTCAGCTGACATAGCCGTGTCAGCTAGCGCAGTGGTGAATTTTTTTTGAAAATTCTGACCGTTGGAGCATGGGCCCACCTCCGAATTTCACCAAATAAATTCACTTTATCACCCATTCTCTCCTCATTTACCAATCTCCTTCCTATTCTCTCACCTCCATCTCTCTTTCTCTCAAAAATACCTAAAAACCTCCATTGTTCTCACTTAAAGCTCTCTACTTTCACCTCATATCTCCATCATTTCTCCATCCGTCTTCACAAATGTTCTACTATTTATCATCCTCGACCTTCCTATGGTAATAATTTTGTCTAATCTCTCTTTTCAATTTCTTGTTTCTTTTTGTTGTGTGCAGGTAAGAATATGTCGCGCCGAGTAGAAAAAAGCAAAAATGTGGCGGAATCATCCCGTCCACGACAAAGGGCGAGAAGAACCCCGAATGAGCACGACATTATGTTCGAGAACATGGAGCACCAGAAGAGGTATGCGGTTCATCTTAAAAGAAAATTAACCCCCACGAGGTATATGTGTAATGGCACTCTGCAGGAATTGGGATTACAAGCTGAGGTCCACCGTATGTTCCACGCCTTAGGGATGCTAGAATTCATGCAGCTGGAAGCGCCTACTTTTGCACGCATTACGCTTGAATTCCTGAGCACCATTGAATTTAAGCTAAAAAATAGGTGGAATGGAACGTAAAAAGAATACTACGGTACGTTGCAATTTCGATTATTTAATACTGATATGGAATTGTCTATGGATGAGTTAGGGAGTATCTTAAAACTCCCAATCGTAGGCCCTGGAACGGTGCCCGATACGTTTTTACCGGCGAAATTTTGGACCGCTATCACAGGTAACACTAAATATGTTTCCAAAGGGGAAAAGGCATCGGGTATCCATAACTCGTGTTTCAGGTACGCACAGAAGGCGTTGGCATACACCATGTTTGGTTGTGGAGATAACACCGGTGTCGCCACCCAAAGGGAGTTGTTCTTTCTGTACAGTATGGCATCACAAACTCCAATCAATGTAGCAGCATTTGCAGTTGACTACTTAGGTAGAGTTGGTCGCGTTACTTCAGGCGACATTTCTGTTGGCGGCATGATTACACAAATTGCCAATCATTTTGGATTTGGTGCTGCACTGGCTGACTCTCCACAGGTGCTAGGTAAAAACAAACTGGACATGGCCGCCTTGATCCAACAAGGCATGATTGCGGTAAAACAAGATTATTATTCTCTTATTTGCCAAAAAGTTCATGTCCTTGCTTTACCTGCTTATGATTTCATCAGTATTACTAACATAGCCAACTGGCTTTATGACTGTCCCGACCTGGATGAGGGGGACGAAGATTTTTTTGACTCTTTTCCTGCAGATGAACCTATGGAAGGTGCACCGAGTACTGTGAGCCTTTTTACCAGCAACCGCGGGAACCGACTCAAGCTTCAGGGTCCTACTCCATGCTGCAAGACCAATGGGGTTGGATTCAGGATAAGATCGGTCACCTTCGCATAGAGCAATCTAGGCAAGGTGAGGAGCTCACTAGGTTCGGAGTCGAACAACGCCGTCAAGGGACGGTTTTGGATGATATGAACGCGATGATGCAACACATGATGTTGCATTATCCGTACCCGCCCCCACCTCCACAGTAAACACTGTAAGTACCCCTCTTATCTTGATATTAAATATTGCGGACAATGTTTGGTTCAAGTGTGTGTGGGGGGGGGGGTTAATTGCTTTATATTTTATTTTTAGTTGTGTCTGTTGTGTTTCTTTATTTGTCGTTGTGTGGTGATCGAAAAAATAGCAAGTGTACTATTTTTACCGATGTAGTAATAAGGAGTTTTATTCCCAAGTATCGATCTCAGGGATTGCGTAGGAAATACTTATTTTACTTCTGATTCTATTTGAACAAAAACACAATGGTTTGGTTGGTTTGGGGAATTCATAACAACAAACACAAAAAGATAGTAAAGAATAATTGATTAAGATGAAACATGCTAGGGTGAGTGGTTGATTTAACTAGTTATGAATTCAAGTCAAGATTTCCTCAATACACATGAAACATTCAATTACCTAACCTCAGAATGTTCTTCCTTAAGTCCTTAATGAAGAAACTATTAAACTACCAATTCTTACTCAAATGTCCATTCAACTAATCATTGGTTTTAATCATAAATGTAGGTGTTTAATTGGCTGCATTATATGGGAAAACACTGGATGAGTACTAATGTCTTGACTGATGTCATGACATGTATGTGTGACTACATTGTAGTTACTGCAGGACTAGCTAACACAGGGTTTATTGAATGTCAAACTGGATGCTGTGACATTCATACCTGTCAACAGATACTAAGGAATAGAACAGCAGGTGTTCTGTTAGAACTTAGTATTTATTTCCAGTCTGGTTATCAAGGAAAGACCAGACCTGGCATAAGGCCTACTGACTGAATGTCAAACTGGATGTTATGACATTCATCATTGACAGCAGCTACTGAACATTAGACAGAGTGGTGTTCTGCTATAATTCAGCATGTAACTTAGGTTGTTCTTCAAGAGAATAACAGAACTAACTTAAGGCCAAATGTGTGAATGTTAAGTTGGACACTTTGACATTCATTAATGTAAGCTGTTACTGTAGTATGGTCATTTTGATCATGTACAGGTCAGCAAAATTGTACAGTCTGTTTTCTTGAAAAACAGACTCAGCATATGGACCTTGATGTCAAGCTGAATGTCGTGACATTCATGCCTGACAGCATATGCTATATTGTAGGTTGTTCAGTTTTCTGTTTCAGCTTTTTCTCAGGCTATTCTTCAGGGATTCAACAACTTAGAGAAAATCCAGGAAATCAACAACCAAGCTACATTCAATGAACCTAACAAATAGCCTATTTGTTAGTAACCTAAATGTTGAATTTATGGGAACTCGCGTGACCTTAAATTCAGGAGAATACAGGTGCAAAAGCCTAGGATACTGCAATATAAAAGGAAGGCGTTCCTTCATTCAGTTTCAGGGATTTTGAGGCGTGAAGATTGTGTGTGTCCATCATACTTCACTGCTGTATTTTTGTGAGTCTTGTATTAGACGTATCTTGTAAGCCAAGCCATTATCAAGTAGATGATAGCTTTGGCATAGGGTGTTCATTGAGTTGTAAGTGTTGTGTCACTCAAAGCTTTTAAGCGTGAGTGCTGTGTATCTTGATTAAAGCTGTGAAGCACAATCAAGAGTTGTTTGAAGTGTGACTTCAACTTGTCTTTAATATTGTTTAAAGATAGTAATCACTGAGGTGATTGAGGGGGAGTGAGTAGGAACTCTGATCTTAGATTAAGATTGAAATTGCATTGGGTAGTGATTAAGTGATAAGTTGTAAACGGGTGAGTTTAGCTTTGAATTGATACTACTAATAGTGGATTTCCTCCCTGGCTTGGTAGCCCCCAGATGTAGGTCATGTTGGACTGAACTGGGTAAACAATTACTTGAGTTATTTACTGCACTTACTGTTAAGTTCTGCATAATTCCTGTCAGTGCAGAATTGGATGTCATAACAACCAGTGTGACATTCAAAGTCTGATAACTAGAATTTCAATTGGCATCAGAGCAGGCACCCTGCTTGTGAATTTCTGGGTGAGATCTAGGGAAGTTACTTTCTAGTACCATGGACAAGGATTTAGGACACTCAAACAGACCACCCATGTTGGATGGCTCTAATTATGATGACTGGAAGCCTCGTATGATAGCCTTCTTAAGGTCTCTAGACAGCAAAGTCTGGAGAGCTGTCAACAAAGGATGGGAACATCCAATGAGGACAGGTGAAGATGGAGTCAGTGTGCAGATTCCTGAAGAAGAGTGGGACAAAGAGCAAGAGGCATTAGCTCTTGGAAATTCCAAGGCCTTGAATGCATTGTTCAATGGAATCAGCAAGAACATCTTCAGGCTGGTACACCACTGTGAACTAGCTAAGGAAGTTTGGGATACCCTCAAGGTAACTCATGAAGGTACTTCCAAGGTGAAGATGTCCAAACTTCAGATGCTGACCACCAAGTTTGAAAATCTGAGGATGAAAGAGGATGAGACTATTCATGACTTTCACATGAATATTCTTGAAATTGCAAACACCTCTGGTGGACTAGGTGAGAAAATGGTTGAAGAGAAACTTGTAAGAAAGATTCTCAGGTCCTTGCCTAAGAGATTTGCTATGAAGGTCACAGCCATAGAGGAGGCGCAAGACATCTGCAATATGAAGGTGGATGAGCTCATTGGTTCCCTCCAAACCTTTGAAATGGGCTTGGGTGAGTACGCTGAGAAGAAGAACAAAAGCATAGCTTTTGTATCTAATGCTGAAGAGGAGTCAGAAGCAGGATATACTGGAGGTGATGAAAGTATATCAGAAGCCTTAGCCATGCTTGGGAGACAGTTCAACAAGTTTGTGAAGAAGATTGATCAAAGAGGTAGACCCAATGTCAAGAACATCCCGTCTGACATTAAGAAAAGATCAACTTCTGATGAGAAGTTCAATCACGGCAAGGGAATCCAGTGTCATGGTTGTGAAGGGTATGGACACGTCAGAGTTGAATGCCCTACTTACCTCAAATTGCAAAATAAGGGGTTAGCTATCACATGGTCTGAAGGAGACTCTGAAAGTGAATCTGAAGGAGAATCTGCCAAACATGTCACTGCACTAACCAGTGTTTGTGCCTCTGAAGATGACTCAAGTGCAGATGAACTGACCTTTGATGAACTTGCAGCAGCCTATAAGAAGCTGTGTTCCACCAGTGCAGAAGTGCGTGCACAAGGAGAAAAGCAAAAGAAACTCATCAAGGAACTGGAAGATGAGAGACAGAAGCAACTGTCTGTCATAGAGGGTCTAAATGGTGAGATAACCCTGCTGACCTCCAAGCTGAATCAGATGACTAAATCCATCAGAATGATGAATAAGGGAACTGACACCTTGGAAGAGATTCTAAAGGTGGGACAGCAGTCTGGAACCAAATCTGGCCTTGGATTTGGGAAAAGATCCTCAACTGAACACAAACGCCCAAAGGCTAAAGTTCAGAAGTTCAAGCGGAAGTCAAAGCCAATGTCTCAACATCGAGGAACTAGGATGAATGATCACCAGAAGAGGAAATACCAGGAGTGGAGGTGTCACCACTGTGGTAGGCTTGGGCATATAAAAGCCTTCTGCTACTGGATTCATGGTTTCCCTAACCAAGCCTTGCATGTTAAGCCTAAGCATAAAACACATAAGCGCTATGTTCCCAGTAAGAAGCAACAATGGTATGCTAGGATAGCACACACTGCTCTAAGGGCTTCTACCAGAGAAGACTGGTACTTTGACAGTGGATGCTCAAGACATATGACTGGTATGGAAAATCTACTGGTAGATATTCAACCTCACACTACCAGCTATGTGACCTTTGGTGATGGTGCCAAAGGAAAAATAAAAGGTGTGGGCAAACTGGACTGTTCTGGAGTGCCAAAACTGAATAATGTGCTGTTAGTAAGAGGACTAACTGCAAACCTCATCAGCATAAGTCAGCTATGTGATCAAGGGTTTCATGTTCAGTTTACTAAGGAGCTATGCATTGTGACAAATGGTGACAATCAGGAAGTTATGAGAGGAACCAGGTCCAAAGATAACTGCTACCTGTGGGAACCTGAAGTCTCTAACTTTTCCACAACATGCTCCTCAGCCAAGGAAGAACAGGATGTGAAGCTGTGGCATAGACGTCTTGGACATCTCCACTTACGGGGAATGAAGAAGATTATATCCAAGGAAGCAGTCAGAGGAATTCCAAAGCTTCTGATTGATGAAGGAAGAGTCTGTGGAGAATGCCAGGTGGGCAAGCAAACCAAGATGTCACATCCGAAGCTGGGACATCCCACAACCTCCAGAGTTCTGGAACTGTTGCACATGGACCTAATGGGACCTATGCAGGTTGAAAGTCTTGGTGGGAAGAAATATGCATACGTGGTGGTGGATGACCATTCCAGATACACGTGGATAAGCTTCATCAGAGAGAAGTCAGATACATTTGATGTCTTCAAAGACCTGTGCATAAGACTTCAAAGGGAAAAGGACAGTTGTGTGGTCCGGATTAGAAGTGATCATGGTACGGAGTTCAAGAATTCCAAGTTTGATGAGTTTTGCTCGTCTGAAGGAATAAGTCATGAGTTCTCCTCCCCTATTACTCCTCAGCAGAATGGAATAGTTGAAAGAAAAAATAGAACTATTCAAGAATCTGCCAGAGCAATGATTCATGCAAAGAAGCTCCCCATGCACTTCTGGGCTGAAGCAATGAATACCGCATGCTATGTTCACAACAGAGTCACCTTGAGAAAAGGAACCTCCTCCACTCTATATGAAATATGGAAAGGCAGAAAACCCACTGTGAAGTACTTTCATATCTTTGGAAGTAAATGCTACATTCTCACAGATCGTGAACAGAGAAGGAAGCTAGATCCCAAAAGTGATGAAGGTATATTTCTGGGATACTCCACTAACAGCAGAGCCTACAGAGTGTTCAACTACAGGACCAATGTCCTGATGGAATCCATAAATGTCATTGTGGACGACAAAGAGGAAGGAACCGATGTCATGGAGGATGTTGAAACATTCCTTGACAGTTCAACTGACAGTCCAGTCAAGTCTGAAGAAGTACAGGAACCTCCTCATGAATGTGAAGTAGATGTAACCACCAAAGTGCCATCTATCAGAATTCAGAAAGACCACCCTAAGGATCTTATCATAGGGGATCCCACCAGTGGTGTAACTACCAGGTCAAGAGGAATAAACTCAAATTCCTGCTTTGTATCCAAGGTTGAACCAAAGAATGTGAAAGAAGCCCTGACTGATGAATACTGGATCACTGCCATGCAAGAGGAACTTGAGCAGTTCAAAAGGAATGAAGTCTGGGAACTAGTTCCAAGACCTGAAGGGACCAACATCATTGGTACCAAGTGGATCTACAAAAACAAATCTGATGAGAAAGGAGTAATTACTAGGAATAAAGCAAGACTAGTAGCTCAAGGATACACTCAAGTTGAAGGGGTAGATTTTGATGAGACATTTGCTCCTGTGGCTAGGCTTGAGTCCATCAGATTGCTGTTGGGGGTAGCATGCATCCTGAAGTTTAAGCTATTCCAAATGGATGTGAAGAGTGCATTCTTGAATGGCTACCTGAATGAGGAAGTCTATGTGGAACAACCTAAAGGGTTCTGTGATCCTAACCAACCTAAGCATGTATACAAGTTGAGAAAAGCCTTGTATGGGTTGAAACAAGCACCTAGAGCTTGGTATGAAAGGTTAACCGAATTTCTGACCTCAAATGGATACAGAAAGGGTGGCATAGATAAAACCCTGTTTGTGAAGGATGAAGAAGGCAAAATCATGATAGCTCAAATCTATGTTGATGATATAGTCTTTGGTGGAATGTCAGAACAAATGGTTCAAAAATTTGTTCACCAGATGCAGTCTGAGTTTGAAATGAGTCTAGTGGGAGAACTGACCTATTTCCTTGGAATGCAAGTAAACCAAATGGAGGACTCTATGTTTCTCTCCCAAAGCAAGTATGCCAAGAACATAGTTAAGAAGTTTGGTATGGATAATGCTAGGCACAAGAGGACTCCTGCTCCCACTCATCTAAAGTTGACCAAAGATGATGGAGGGCCTAGTGTTGATCAATGCTTGTATAGAAGCATGATAGGTAGTCTGCTGTACCTAACTGCAAGTAGACCTGACATTTCTTATGCAGTTGGAGTGTGTGCCAGATATCAAGCAGAGCCTAAGGTGAGCCACTTGAATCAAGTCAAACGGATTCTCAAGTACATCAATGGGACCTGTGACTATGGGATGCTGTATTCACATGGGTCTGAGCCTGTCCTATCTGGGTACTGTGATGCTGACTGGGCTGGGAGTGCTGATGACAGAAAAAGCACATCAGGTGGATGCTTCTTCTTAGGAGACAACCTAATATCTTGGTTCAGCAAGAAGCAGAATTGTGTTTCTCTGTCCACTGCAGAGGCTGAATACATAGCTGCTAGAAGCAGTTGTTCCCAACTGGTTTGGATGAAACAGATGCTCACTGAGTACAATGTCACTCAAAATGTCATGACATTGTTTTGTGATAATCTCAGTGCCATCAATATCTCCAAGAATCCCATCCAACACAGCAGGACCAAACATATTGACATTAGGCACCACTTCATCAGAGATCTGGTGGAAGACAATGTGATCACTTTGGAACATGTAGCCACGGATCTTCAACTGGCTGACATATTTACAAAGGCTCTGGATGCTACTCAGTTTGAAAACTTAAGGAGCAAACTGGGAATATGTCTCTCTGAGACCTTATAGCAACCACTGATGGTTGGGATAAATTGTTTAATATCTCTGCCTACTAAACAATTTATACTAGGCCATGATTGGTCAACAGATCATAGCTATGCTACTTGCAACAAGGGTGGATACAAGAGGGTAAGGAGACACCCTACTGTGAGAAGGCCAATGTACCTGCAGGAGTTCAAGGATGTTGTTCATGCAGGAGTGGTTCTGGATGTCAGAAACAAAATCATGGCATCTGATATGGTGGTACCTACTGTAAAGCAAAAGTGGGTAATTACTTGATCAAAGTTGTGAAGCAAGATCAAGTGGATGGTAACTTGGTTGAAACTGTGAAGTAAAACCAAGTCTGTAACTCTGTCGTTATTCTCTGGTTATGTTGTTGGCTTTGGCAACATTTTTGACAAAAAGGGGGAGTAACCCCTGACAAACAGAGTGGGTGTCTCTACAACAGACTCTCAGGACGACAGATTCCTCCCCTACAGCGATTATGTGTTGAAGTTTAGATTTAACTTCTGTGTGTGTGTGCTGCTGTGTGAAGTTTTTATTTAACTTCCATGTGTGTGAGTGTGCTGCCACTCTGAGTGTATTAGCTAGTATTAATTCCTGCTAGGTGTGTGATTTCGCTGCTATGAACTCTGTTATGGGGATCAAAGTGTTTTAGCCAAAAATTTGCCAAAGAGGGAGTTTGTAGGTGTTTAATTGGCTGCATTATATGGTAAAACACTAGATGAGTACTAATGTCTTGACTGATGTCATGACATGTATGTGTGACTACATTGTAGTTACTGCAGGACTAGCTAACACAAGGTTTATTGAATGTCAAACTGGATGATGTGACATTCATACCTGTCAACAGATACTAAGGAATAGAACAGCAGGTGTTCTGTTAGAACTTAGTATTTATTTCCAGTCTGGTTATCAAGGAAAGACCAGACCTGGCATAAGGCCTACTGACTGAATGTCAAACTGGATGTTATGACATTCATCATTGACAGCAGCTACTGAACATTAGACAGAGTGGTGTTTTGCTATAATTCAGCATGTAACTTAGGTTGTTCTTCAAGAGAATAACAGAACTAACTTAAGGCCAAATGTGTGAATGTTAAGTTGGACACTTTGACATTCATTAATGTAAGTTGTTACTGTAGTATAGTAATTTTGATCATGTACAGGTCACCAAAATTGTACAGTCTGTTTTCTGGAAAAACAGACTCAGCATATGGACCTTGATGTCAAGCTGAATGTCGTGACATTCATGCCTGACAGCATATGCTATATTGTAGGTTGTTCAGTTTTCTGTTTCAGCTTTTTCTCAGGCTATTCTTCAGGGATTCAACAACTGAGAGAAAATCTAGGAAATCAACAACCAAGCTACATTCAATGAACCTAACAAATAACCTATTTGTTAGTAACCTAAATGTTGAATTTATGGGAACTCGCGTGACCTTAAATTCAGGAGAATACAGGTGCAAAAGCCTAGGATACTGCAATATAAAAGGAAGGTGTTCCTTCATTCAGTTTCAGGGATTTTGAGGCGTGAAGATTGTGTGTGTCCATCATACTTCACTGCTGTATTTTTGTGAGTCTTGTATTAGACGTATCTTGTAAGCCAAGCCATTATCAAGTAGATGATAGCTTTGGCATAGGGTGTTCATTGAGTTGTAAGTGTTGTGTCACTCAAAGCTTTTAAGCGTGAGTGCTGTGTATCTTGATTAAAGCTGTGAAGCACAATCAAGAGTTGTTTGAAGTGTGACTTCAACTTGTCTTTAATATTGTTTAAAGATAGTAATCACTGAGGTGATTGAGGGGGAGTGAGTAGGAACTCTGATCTTAGATTAATATTGAAATTGCATTGGGTAGTGATTAAGTGATAAGTTGTAAACGGGTGAGTTTAGCTTTGAATTGATACTACTAATAGTGGATTTCCTCCCTGGCTTGGTAGCCCCCAAATGTAGGTCATGTTGGACTGAACTGGGTAAACAGTTACTTGAGTTATTTACTGCACTTACTGTTAAGTTCTGCATAATTCTTGTCTGTGCAGAATTGGATGTCATAACAACCAGTGTGACATTCAAAGTCTGATAACTAGAATTTCAATAAACAATATCAAGGTTTATGGTGATTTACAAAAGTTCCTAGTCCTAGGTGATGCAATTATAAACCCAATTGTGTGAAAGCCCTAACAATCACAATCCTGTTATTGATAGTCATAGATCTAATTGTATTTTTCCGATACAAAAGCATAATAACATCACACAATTGAAAATGAAATACGTAACATAGTAATAAGAAAATCCATGGTTCGAATTCATAACATAAGATCAAATCAGGACCACCCCCCTAGCATTGGGGGGTTTAGCCTCTCATAGTATTCAAAGAAATCATAGTGTGGAAATTAAACATTACAAAGAATTAGGAGATTTTGATCTTCAATGGTTGATGCCCTTGAATATCGCCATCTTCAAATTCTCCGTAGTAGCTATATTCTCCAGTGCAATGTTTTTCTCTCGTACGTCAAAAAGTCCCCTTCTCTTCCTCTCCAAAGTCTTCTAATAGCCTCAGATGGTTTTTTCTCCTAACAAGAAGTCCAAAATACCCTTAATGAACAGGGCAGATCCACACAACATAAAGTAAAATTTCTCAGCCGCGCCCATCAACACAGGCCGTGTGGATTCACACGGGTGCCCGTGTTGCTCATCAAAAGTTGTATTTTTTAAAGCAAGCTACAGAGGCATCAACACGGGCCGTGTGGATGTACACGGGTAACCGTGTTAACCCCCTGACTCCCCTCTTTGAGTGCTCCTTCCTGGCAAACAACACGGGCCGTGTTGATGTACACGGGAGCCCGTGTTGACCTTCTGCATCTTCATATTTTGGCCTTCCGGAGCATCCAACACTCAGCTATTAGTCCTTTTGAACCTACGCAACAACCTGCAACACTAACACTACCAAATCGAAGCATAAAAGAGACTTTTTGACACAAACATATAACAAAATGCAATGCAATAATAAACTAATGAAACATGTTAAATGACTTTAAAACAACTAAAAACAACCACAAATCTTACCAAAGTGATGAAAATATGTCGGATAAAAGGTGGGAATTCAATGGAAATGGTGACCGATCATGTGGCTGTTTTATTTTTTAAGTTACAGATGAAAGTGGATTATGCTGGAGAAATGATAGACTAGTGAACAGTGAGGGAAAGACGCAACCCCGAATTTGCTCCCGAGGCAACCTGGAAGGTGATACAGTTGAGAAACAAAATGTTGGACGCAACTTGGAAACTCTAGACCGAAAGAGGAGAAGGTAAGCCCAAGCTGAAAAAGAAGCTGTCTGTCATAAAGAGTGGTTTGGAGCCTGCAAGCTTATCCAACATGGTGAGATTTCAACTTAACCAAACACAAAAGAGCGCATTCAGGTATGACTTTATCTCTCTAATTTTGCGCAAGTTTTGCTGATACAACACAATACAAAGACGCACATTGAGGCACGTTGTTTATTTTCACCCTTTTAGCCTTTCTAGCCATCCATAATGTTGTATTCATCCGTTGTTAACCCCGTTGAGCCTGTACCCCCTTGTTTGTATTAACTGTCATGTTAACTGTGAGCCAAACACTTCCTACCCTCGCTCGGCATGACTGTTGTACTGAAAAATTTGTGCAAAAAGATAAGTTTGGGGTGGTAATCCTTAGAAGAAATGTTGGAAAAAGGGCAAGTGCAAGAAAAAGAAAAAAATTGCGTAGAAACATCCGCTTCTATCGAAAAAGAGAAAAGAAATGAAAAAAAATAGTGAAATGAAGTATAAGCACTTGCCTAGGTCATAGACTCATGCATTAATGTGTCACTCTAAAGAAAAATTCGAGTGAAAAAGAGTCAAGATTGGACGACACCCCATAAAATAATTCTTGCACAAAGAAAAACAACAACATGAATGTCGAGTTCTAAAACCTTTTGTCATCCATTTTCTTGTCTACTCTCCCACCGTACCTAAGCCCCGTTACAACCCAGAAGACCTCTTAAAGTGTGTGAATTGTGTTTGTGTAGTTAACGTAGAATCTATTCAAAAAGTAAGAGTTGATATTGCATACCTTGATATTTTGAGTGCTAAACACCTTAACCCCGAGATATTTGGTGAGTAGTGTGAAGAAGTTTGCAGGTAAAAGAACACTCTAAAATGATAAGCCAGTGGATAAGTTCGAATGGGTAAACCAGAAGCTTAATCGGGAAGGAGAAAGATAAGTTGCGAATAGCATCAACTGTGTTGTGGAAAGAATAGAATCCATGGTTGACCTCCACGTTGTCTCTTACATCACTTGAGGACAAACAGTGAGATAAGTTTGGGGTTGTCATCGGTCACCATTTACACTTAGTTTTCATCATCCATCCAGCATTGAATTTTCAAGAATCAGTAACATTTTGCTCTTTATTTTAGTGATTTCTTAAGTTTATCGCATTTTATAAATTTCCGCTTGTTTTATGTTGCATTAGTAGTTCCTCTCTTTTTGTCGCATTTTATGCGTTCCTGTGTAGTACTGTTTGGTTTCCAGGTCAAATAACAAGTCCGAAAGGTGCGTACCGGAAGAATGGAGGTCAAAGACATCATGCGAGGCGAAAAAAGACAAAAATAGGGGGCTGACACGGGTGCCCGTGTCAACATGTGCAGAAAAGAGTTGAGGGAACCCAGAAAATAGGGGGCTGACACGGGTGCCCGTGTCAGCAAGGGTTGGAATTTGGACTTACAGTAAGGCCAACACGGGCAGCCGTGTCACCTGACACGGCCCGTGTTGGCCATTTCGCCCCATTTGCTGATTTTTCATGTATTGACCCCTTTGTACGTCTGGAGGGAAGTTTGGGTATTTCGTAATGTTTTTAGTTGTTTGGAAGCTATTTTGTCTGAATTTTGGCATGGAGAAAAGCACTTTTTGATCATAGAAGAAAAGAGATAGAAAGAAGAAGCGACTTTGCAAAGTGTTTAGAGGATAAGAGATCTTCAAGATTGGAAGAGATTGAAGATCAACTTTCATCAACAAATTGTAATGTCTTTAATCTGTAATTTACTGTCTTTGAATATTATGAGAAGCTAAACCCCCCAATGCTAGGGGGGTGTCCCTGAATTGCTACTGTATGAATACTTTGTCTATGTTCTTATAATCATTGATGTTTTCTTAATTCAAATTATTATACAACGTTCTTAATGCTTTATTTTATCAGACAAATGAAATTCTGATCTCTAGTTAAGGTTTAGGTCGGACAAACCGCCTTATCGCTTGTTGTATAATAAAACCCAGGTCTAATCACTTAGGAATGAGGATCAAACTGTAGTCACCGTTAATTCTTGATCAATTACATATTTCATAACAACAATTTGAATAACTAAGGAATTATGATTGAAATTGACTGTTAATGGTTTTCGGCTAAGGAATTAGAGAAAACAATTCTTGAGAAACGGTTTTAAATTATTACAACATAGATGTTATATGATATGGAAGAAGTGTATTATAAAGCAATTCATACATCTGGCCCTAGCATGCTTTCTCATATCGGTTAAACAGTTTTTATACGCTTAATATTTATATTTCCGTTCTTATTATTTTTGAAAACACTCATCAAACCCCATATGATCTTTTGTTCAATTGAATTATTATAAATATTGGTACTTACTACGCAGTCCTCGAGATCGATACTCGGGATAACTCCCATTTTGTTACTACATTTGTGCAAATAGTACACTTGCTATTTTATCGATCGCACCCGCACGTTCAACGATTTAGGCGAAGCATTTGTGAAGCAGTACAAATACAACATTGATATGGCTCCCAATAGAGATCAATTGAGATCGCTGTCTCAGAAGGACAAGGAGACGTTTAAGGAGTATGCTCAGAGGTGGAGAGAACTTGCTGCTCAGATTACCCCTCCTTTAGAGGAAAAGGAGAAGACCAAGATTTTTTTGAAGACCCTGAGCTCATTTTATTATGAGCGGATGATTGCCAGTGCCCCTAGTGATTTTATCGAAATGGTAAACTTGGGGATGAGGCTAGAAGAAGGTGTCCGAAAAGGACGGTTGTCTAGAGAGGAGGTGTCGTCCAGCAAGAGGCACGACAACAGCTTTAGCAAGAAGAAGGGCAGTGAAGCCAATGCAATTTCCAGTGGGAGGCAAAAGAGGCCTCAGATTAGAAAAAGTCAACCACCCTGTCAACATCATCATCAAGTATCTTCAGTTATTCCCGTGTTTTCAGTAAACCAATCAGCACCAATTCAACAACAATAACGTCAACAACAACAACCACAACAATGAACAAACATCTACAACAACAACAATACCAACAATCTTCAGCAACAAAATTTTGAGAGGAAGAAGGTCTCTTTTGACCTGATTCCTATGACATATGCAGAACTATATCCATCATTAGTTCTCAAGAACCTGCTACAACCCAAAAATCCTCCGCAAATCCCTGAACCACTTCCATGGTGGTACAAGCCGGAACTCCGCTGTGCTTTCCATCAAGGAGCTCCCGGACATGGTATAGAGAATTGTTACCCCCTCAAATATGAAGTTCAAAAGCTGGTAAAAAGTGGAATGGTGTCCTTTAAGGACCGTCCACCCAATGTGAAAGCAAACCCACTACCTGCCCATGGAAATTCATCTGTCAATATGGTGGACGGCTATCCCGGGGAGTTCAAAATATACGATATCCGCTTCATTCGAAGGTCCTTGGTGAGGATTTACAAGGAAATTTGCTTGGTGAGTGATTGTGAACACAACCATGATGGTTGTGTAATCTGCAGTGTTAACCCGAGGGGTTGTGTGATTGTGAAAAGGGACATCCAGCGGTTGATGGATGAAGGCATGATTCAAATCTTCCAATCCCGCCACTTAGGTGACGATGTGAATGTAATTTATTCCCGTGTTCAAAAATCCTGAAAGAATGGTGATTTAGTATGATAGCAGCAGCAGTAACAGTATCAGCAAGAGATCGGTATCGTCGTTGGTTTTATGGTTGGCGGGTCCAATCCCGTATTCATCCAATAAAGTTGTTCCTTATCAGTACAATGAAACTATGGTGAAAGATGGTCAAGAGGTTCCGTTACCTATGGCCAGTTCTGTCGTAACCATTTCTGATGTTACTAAAGTGACCTGCAGTGGTCGAGTGTCTGGGCCGGTGTTCCCAAAGAATGTAGAAGATTGTTCAGTTGGTAAGAAGGTGGAGGTGCCTGCAGTAGATCCAGTTAGCGCTTCGAAGTGTCAGTCTGGTGAATCCAGCAATTTGAAGCCTAACGATGATGATGAGGTACTTCGATTGATAAAGAAAAGTGAGTTCAATGTGGTGGAGCAGCTTCTCCAAACCCCCTCAAAGATTTCAGTACTGTCTCTGCTTATGAATTCCGAAGCACACATGGAAGCACTACAAAGAGTTCTTGAGCAAGCTTTCGTGGAACATGATGTTACGGTGGATCAGTTCGATCATATCGTAGCTAACATCACTTCCTGTAATAATCTCAGCTTTTGTGATGAAGAACTCCCCGAGGAGGGTAGGAATCATAACTTGGCTTTGTATATTTCCATGAACTGCAAAGATGACGCTTTGTCAAATGTACTAGTTGACACCGGATCCTCATTGAATATGCTGCCGAAATCAACATTGTCAAAACTGTCATACCAAGGAGCGCCTATGAGATATAGTGGCGTGATCGTTAAAGCTTTTGACGATTCGCGTAAGATGGTGATTGGTGAAGTGGACCTTCCAGTGAAGATAGGTCCGAGTGACTTCCAGATTACTTTTCAAGTAATGGATATCCACCCAGCCTACAGTTGTCTGTTGGGAAGGACATGGATCCACGAGGCGGGAGTTGTTACCTCCATATTGCACCAGAAGCTCAAGTTTGTTAAGAATGGGAAGTTAGTCATCGTTGGCGGGGAGACATCACTATTGGTTAGCCACCTATCATCTTTCTCATATGTTGAAGCTGAGGATGAGGTTGGAACTCCGTTCCAAGCCTTATCTATTGCTGCTGAAAAGAGAGTTGGGGAACCCATGTCTTCATTGAAAGATGCAAGGAAGATTGTTGAAGAAGGAAGTGTTGATCAGTGGGGGCGGATGGTAGAGGTCTCTGATAATAAGAACAAAACCGATCTAGGTTTTCAGCAAGGGTCGTCAGCTGTTAGATCAGAGAATATGCAACTCAGCTTCCGTAGTGGAGGGTTCATTCATGGAAATGAACAACACTTAGCTGTTGTGCTAAAGGATGACGAAGAGGAAGACTGCACCAATTTTATGACGCATGGAAAGGCTTGCAACAATTGGACTGCTGTTGATATTCCTGTTATTATGCATCAATCTAAGTAATTGCTTTTATTTGTTTTTGAAAATCCTTCTCCTATGCTAAGGGAGAAGTGGCCATTGTTGGGCATTTCAATTTGATCATTAATAAAGTATAATTCTATTCATCCACATCTATGATGTTTTGTTTTACTTTTCGCTTTATTCTGAAAATGGTAATCACAAAAAACATAAATAAATAATATAATTGTCCATCTGCTAAATATTTCGTCACAAGTTCACTTCTCTAAAATCAAAGTATCAAATCATTATGCAGGTTGGTTTCTAACCCCATTGAATACAATGATCCTTCTTCTTCTCCAAATTTTGAATTCCCTGTGTTTGAGGCTGAGGAGGAAAGTGATGAAGAAGTGAGTGATGAATTGTCTCGTCTTCTTGAGTATGAAGGAAAGTTCATTCATCCATTCGAAGAGCAAATTGAGCTAGTCAACTTGGGTTCCGAGGATGATGTGAAGGAAGTCAAGATTGGGTCTCGACTGTGTCCAGATGTTAAGAAGGGGTTGATTGATCTTCTTCGAGAGTATTCAGATGTGTTTTCCTGGTCCTATCAAGACATGCCTGGTTTGGATTCTGAGATAGTGGAGCATAGATTGTCGTTGAAGCCAGAATGCCCGCCAGTCAAGCAGAAGTTGAGAAGAACGCATCCTGATATGGTAGTGAAGATCAAAGAAGAAGTGCATAAGCAAATTGATGCCAATTTCTTTGTGAATGCCGAGTAACCGCAATGGGTGGCCAATATTGTGCATGTGCCAAAGAAAGATGCAAAAGTCTGCATGTATGTTGATTATAGAGATTTGAATAAAGCTAGTCCGAAAGATGATTTCCCTTTGCCACACATCGATATGTTGGTAGACAATACAGCTAAATTCAAAGTCTTTTCATTTATGGACGAATTTTCCGGATATGGAGAAGACCACATTCATTACACCTTGGGGAACATTCTGTTATAGAGTGATGCCTTTCGGTTTAAAGAATGTTGGTGCAACTTAACAAAGAGCAATGACTACTCTTTTCCATGATATGATGCATAAAGAGATCGAAGTCTATGTTGATTATATGATTGCTAAATCCACTGATGAAGATGAACATGTTAAGCATTTGTTGAAGCTATTCCAGCGCTTGAGGAAGTATAAACTCCGCTTGAATCCCAATAAGTGTACTTTTGGTGTTCGTTCTAGTAAGTTGTTGGGCTTTATTATCAGCGAGAAGGGTATTCAAGTTGATCCTGCCAAGGTCAAAGCAATACAAGAGATGCCTACGCCCAAAACTGAGAAGCAAGTTAGAGGGTTTCTCGGCCGCTTGAATTATATCTCAAGATTCATTTCACACATGGCTGCCACATGTGCGCCTATATTCAAGCTTCTTCGGAAAGATCAGTCTTGTGATTGGACCAAAGACTGCCAGAAAGCTTTTGACAGTATCAAAGAATATCTGCTTGAGCCTCCGATTTTGTCTCCACATGTTGAAGGAAGACCATTGATCATGTATTTGACTATGCTTGAAGATAGTATGGGTTGCGTCCTTGGTCAGCAAGATGAAACTGGAAAGAAAGAATTTGCAATTTACTACCTCAGTAAGAAGTTCACCGACTGTGAGACTCGGTATTCCATGCTAGAAAAGACTTGTTGCGCATTGGCTTGGGCTGCTAAGCGTCTGCGTCAATATATGTTGAATCATACCACTTGGTTGATATCCAAAATGGATCCAATCAAATATATTTTTGAGAAGCCTGCTTTAATTGGGAGGATTGCCCGTTGGCAGATGTTGTTATCAGAGTATGATATTGAATACCGATCTCAGAAAGCGGTCAAAGGTAGTATCTTAGCTGACCATTTGGCTCACCAACCATTTGAAGATTATCAGTCAGTGCAGTTTGATTTTCCGGATGAAGAGATCTTGTACTTAAAAATGAAAGATTGTGATGAACCATTGCTTGAAGAAGAGCCAGAACCTGGTTCCCGTTGGGGCATGGTATTTGATGGGGTTGTTAATCAGTATGGTAATGGCATTGGGGAAGTGATTATTACTCCTCAAGGCACGCATTTTCCATTTACAGCCAGATTAACTTTCAAGTGTACAAACAATATGACGGAATATGAAGCTTGCATTATGGGGCTTGAAGAGGCCATTGATCTTAGAATCAAGCATTTAGACGTCTTTGGAGATTCAGCTTTGGTTGTGAATCAAATCAAAGGTGAATGGGAGACGAATCAACCCGGTTTAATATAGTATAGAGACTATGCGAGGAGGATTTCAACTTTCTTTACAAAGGTTGTGTAGTGGGGTATTCGTTACCTTTAGATTTATTGACTAAATTAAAAGTAAACCATACAAGTCGATTCACCACCGCACTTCTATTTATCCAAAGGAATGGTTAGAAAACGAACAAAAACCTAATAGTTTTATCGAATCAAAAACTAGTAAAAATGTCAGAGATCGGGGTAAGGGGGTTGGTTATGCAATGGGAAGGTTTTAAGCATCCAAAACATCCTAGGTACTCCTAGGGAGCCCTTTTGACACTTGTTGCAAGGTTGATATTTTTGTGAAAATTTGTTTGCGCAAACATGATTGGGGAGATGAGAAGAGAACATACAAGTTATTTACAATTTTGTGTTTGAATGGATAAACCCATTGCCTACGTACCATCTTAAAAAAAAGATTAGGATCAAAACCTCGCAGTTCGGGGTAAAAATCTCAAAACAAGTTGGTGAATTGATTGGGTCCAAAAGCCTTAAGGTCTTTTGTTATCCAAGGGAGAAAACTCAACCTAAAAACCACAAATCCACCATGTGAGGATAGCTTCAACATGCTAGTGAGGGGTTAACCCTATAATAAGCATGGAAGACTCATTGTCCATCACTAAGGATATAGGTGAGTATTATATCTACCTCAAGGATAACTCAAACCTAATAGCTATTGGTTATGAAAAAAGTTTTTGATAAGAAAGTCGCCATTGAAACCACAAAAGTATTTGCATGGGTTATATTTACCAATGAAAAGTATTTACAAAATATGGTCAAAGTTGACTTAAAGATTCAATTCAAAATAAGTGTTATGAAAAGAAATTTTGAAAATCAAAAGCATAATGCTTAGGTTTCTAATGTTTGAAAACAAGTGTTAATGTTTGCACAAAAGTTTTGGCTTGGGTTAGAGTGGAGAGAAGAAGAAGAATGGCTAAAGTCCTAATCATACAAGAGATGAAGGATAAGAAACAAGACCACAAATGGAGTTCCTTTCTTGAGATCATATTGATGATCCAAGTAGCTCCCATCCTTTGGAATAAGCAAGCAAATAAGTGTATACTCAAGCAATCAATCAAGCAAGCAAAGCTCTTAGGAATCTTCCAATGGCTCTTGTATCTTTCTTTTGAAGCACATGACAATGGTTCTTCAATTTGGCTCAAATAGGAATCCCTAGCACAAAAGCACACACATCAAAAAGTTCCATGAAGTAAATCCAGAATGGACAGGAGTGAGTTTAGAGATTTGGTCCTTCTAATCCATCTTCAACATTAAGGCCTTTTTACTCAATTTTGCATAGGGTATATCCTAGAATCTAAGTCCTTTTTGTCCATTTTTGCATTTGGTCCACAACAATCAAAACAAAAGCACAAGCACAATAATATATACACAATTATATGCTCAAGTGAGCAAAAGGCAAATTGCATTAACATAAACATGTGCTCAAATGAGCAAAGGGCAAAAGAAAATGAATAATATGTACAAGAATAGTAAATTGCATAAATGTAAAGTGCAAGAATTAAATGTTAATGGTTAATGGTTAGTGTTAGAGTTAGTGTGCCATAAGGCAATTTAGCGCTATGTTAAGCAATCGTAATTGGACTTATGTAGAAGTCACAACTATCTGAGGCCGGTCAATAATAATGTAGGCAACAACACAAGTTAGAGATCTTGATTACTGAATCAAGCTCCTACAACTTGCCATGCCAAAAGAAGATGAGAAATGATCTTGTATTGATTTAGGTTCTTTGCTTGATTAGGAAGCAACCTATCCTTAATGCAAATCCATTCACTTGATCCATGATCAAGTTGAATTAGATTTGAATCAAGGAAGGTTAAACCTCCCATGTATCAAGGCTAACCACCAATCTTTAACTCATTGATCAAAAAAGAAAAAGAAGAAGAAGAAGAAGAAGATGAATATTAAAGTACATTATTGGAAATGAAATGAAATAATCGATAAGCATTGACCAAAGATAGAGAAGATCAAGGTCAAATAATAGTAAACAGAAGCAATATGAAGCTTAGAAGTCAAGAAACAAATAAAATATTTTTGGTATTTTTCAAAAGTAAAATAATACTTGAATTAAAATAATAAAGAAAGGTCAAACTTCAAATTCACTTCAAATCAACTTTGAAAAGTCCAAGTGAATTATCCTAAGTACAACAAGGTCAAACAAAGTTTGACAAAAAATTTCAGCATTTTTAGAAGTCACAAACTATTTTAAATGAATTAAAAATGCATGAAAATAACCTAATTGAATTAAAATCTCAAATAAATCTCAAATCAATTAATAAATTGATGAGAATATTTTTCATAGATCTATCATCATTCAAATAGGTTGGAAAAATATTTTTGTACTTTTTGAATATCAAAAACTATTTTAAATGAATTAAAAATAACCAGAAAAGAGAAAATTCATAAAAAATATCAAATGATAAAATAAAAAATATTAAAAATCATTTTTAGAAACTAGAAATTAAAAGAAGAAAAATGCAATTGGTCTCACATTTTTTGGACCAATAATGAAGGAGATATGAATTTTTAAAATGAAATGGAATTAAAAGAAATAAAAGAAAATTAAAATCAGAATTTAAAAATAGCAAAAACCGTGGAGCGTTGGATGCAGAGCTCATTAATTGAGCTGGCAAATCGCTTGGTCCACACATGTGCGCCTACCATGTTCTTTCGTCAATGCATCACACATAGCCATTAAACAAGTCATAACATGGGACAGATCAGATTGAATCTGGAAAATGAAACACACGACCATGATTGAATCTGGAGACTGGACGGTGGTGTACACCACCGTCTTCTCCGGCCAGCTTCCGGCGAATGCAAAAATTGCAGAGAAATAAAAGTTCACCAAATGCCACGATCTAGGTACCAAATGAAAGCTGGGGTGATGTACATCACCCCTGTGCCAACCAAATCCACTCTAGATTCCTATTGAGAGGGAAATCAGAGGTTGAATTTTATGGATTTCAACTAAGACTTGTTGGATTTTGAAAATTCAAAGCTCAAAAAGGTTGCCTCTATGAAGAGGACTTCAGACAACACAACACTAACAAGAAACAAGCAGTATATAAGCAGATTCGAAGAAAATAAAATTTGAAGTAAACCTCTGATTTGCAGAGCTTGAGAGCACGATCACTTGATGTTAATGCTTGCAGTATACTCTATGAATCAAGGTGAGCAAGGCTTAGGAACTTTAGATCTAAAATCAATCAATGAAATTGAAGTTTAGATCTGAAAAATTTGAGAGAAAAATGGTGAGTTCCTTTGAGTATGGGTGAGGAGTAATTCGTGCAGCATGTAAGGCGCCCTTAGGTTACTGGAATGAGGAGCATAAGGCACTTATTTATAGCAAGGCAATGGTTGTGATGCATGAACAAAACATTGCATGGATGGAAAGGGCCTCCATGCATGGGCTTGTACAAGCGCATGGAGGGGCCAATTCCACTTGGATTTGCAAGCTTATGCCAAAGGGAATGGAAATGGACGTGCAGATTATGTAAGCTGAGCTCATGCAATGCAATTTTAATTGATTTCCAAAAATTCACCAATATGTTCATGCTTTCGAAAATGGCATATCCAAAAGTGGCACATAACCTTATGGTAATGGTTTGAAAGCTTTTTGCATGAGGATCATTTGTTATGTTGACCAAAACTTCATTTGACATTTGGAAATTGGTGAAAATTGATCATGAAGTATAGGGTGCAAAACATGTACATGTGGAAATTTCAAAAATGGCCAAACTTCAAGCCCTTCTGTTTCAATGATGAAAGTTCCAAATGACAAAACCTTCGACATAAAAGTTGTAGATCATTTCAAGACAATCAATTTGGACTTAAATTTCTCATCATTTGGATTTTTGATGAAGAAGTTATGGGCACTTGAGTTGGACTTTTTCACATTTCAATGTCTTTGGTCCAAAGTGACCTATAATGTTTTGCATTATCACATGTATTTCTTTTAGGATTTTGAAATTTTTCTCAACATAACATTTGATTTAGACATCTTAATATTTCCAATGCATTTGATCCCACCTTAAAATCATGAAAATTGAAGGAGTTATGTCCTCGGGAAGTTGACCCAAAATTAGGGTTTCAGTCAAAATGACCTATAATGTTTTGAAATGGATGATGACCTTCCAAGCTTAAAATCAATTTTTGATGAAAATGAAAGTTGTTCATATGGATTTTAAGAACATCTTTCCTCTTGGGGTCATCTCCATTTGACAAACACATTAAAAGTTAGGTCTCAGTGTACTTCAAAATAGTCAGATAAATTGACTGATCAACTTCTCAAGTCTACACCTCAAATCTTGATGAATTGATGATTGAGGACACTCAAATAAGTTCAAATATGTATTAAATGATGATTTAAAGAACTTCCCTTGATTGCATTTGACCATAGGTTGAGGTTGCTTCATGAGCAAGTCATAATTGTTGAATAGATGAATTAGGGTTTCCTTGGGAAACAAACCTCAAACCCTTTGGTTTGTGTAAGACCCCAATTTTGCCCCTAAGATCCCTCATGGCATCACATCATATCATTTCATTGCCTCAAGGATCATTATGCCCTTGCCTGCTTCCCTGTGGGTTGGTTATCTTTTTGAGAGTGATTCTTGATCACCAAGCATGTTTTGCATTTGTATATCATTGCTTTTCTTTTTACCACTAACCAAAAGTACAAAAATATGTCATCTAACCCTTGTCTTGCAGATGAAGCAATCAACAGTCAAGACAATCAAAGGCATTCATTAAGCAGTAGATGATGGCCATTCTTGAGAATTTGGACCCCACAATCATTATCAAGAGTTCATATGAACTATGATGTCATTTTTAATCAAAATCTCAAGTGGTAGAGGCTTGAGTTTCATCAGAACATTGCCAGGTCATCTGAAGGCCTAGAAAGTCAACTGCCAAGTCAACTGTTGGATTTGGAGGTGGGAAGTGATTAGAAATACTTCATTCATGTTCAAACAAGTCTCATTTGACATTTCAAACATCAACATTGAAGAAAATAAAGTTAGGTCAAAACTTTCCAAAAATAGAAAATGACCTATAATTCAAACTTGCCAAAAATGGAAAGGTTTTAGCCTAACTTCAACTTCAAATTACATCATCAAGAAAGCTTCAAATGAAATTTTGTTGAACATGAAAATTGTAGATCTTTATCTCCCATTTCCAAAAAGTCCAAGATCATCAATTTCTCATGTGTGGTTAAGGAGATATGATCAAAACATGGCAAAGTGTACTTGAAGATTCAAATGGCCATAACTTCTCAACCAAAACTCCAAATTGGATGGCTCTTTTTGCATTGTTCTCATTTTGACCTCTAGTTTCCAAAACATGCATTGCATTGCACAAATTGTCATCACATAATCATTTGCAAATTCTTGAATTTTTGGAGGGAAATTTCAATATTCAAAATTGGTGCATTATTTAAACATTTTGCCTTCACCAATGATTTTAAAAATGCATTTTAAGTGAAATTCAATGGATTTCGTGCACTGTTCACCATGCATTTTCATGCATAGGGTGAAAATCACAATTGGCACTTACACCTCATTTTGCTAATTCCACTTATCATTGGCTAAACATGATTAGAAGGGTGATTAGCATAGCATATATAAATGAAACCCTAACTGTTTTCAGCATAACAACCATCACAATTTCAGATCTAGAAAATTTCTCAAACTTTTTCTCTCAAATTTTCTTCAAATTTCTTCAAACCAAATCACAATCCATTACTTGATTCATCATCTGGAAGCATCTTTGAGCAAGTTTGATGGAAGAACCAAGAGAATCCGTGCCTGTTTGTTCATGCTTGAAGCTTTGAAGCAACAATGGTGAATCCAAATTCTGGAGGATTCGTGCACAATTGAACCTCAAGCTCTCATCCAATCAACTTCACAAGCATTGTAGAAGAACTGTTGAGCATCACAAGGCCTGAATTCATCCAATTCCAATTCTGCTTCTTCAAGAGGTCATTGAATCGAATCTCTCATTTCTCAAAATTATTATGATGTTGTTATAGATCTTGATTTGTTGATTAATTTGAGCTTTGAACCACAAGTTTTCATGCACAACTGAGTTAGATATGTTAGATTAAAGATCCATGTGTGAAACTTGATTTGCTCGATTCCATGTGTACATGATGATCCATGCTTAGTTTGTGTTAGATTCGTGACCTAGGATGGAGGATCTACATGATGATATGTTTAATTGTGATTTCTGGTGATTTTGTTCTTGGTGTTCTTGAGGATATGACACTGTTCATAAGTTGCGATGAAGGAGATGAGTTACAGACTTTAGGCAACGCTTTGATCTGTTTTCTGCCATGCAAAACCGTTCCAGAATGTTTGTATTAGGGCTGGATTGTGATTGGTCCATGCAGCGCTCCCATTGGTCCGTTTTGTTGACCATGCAGGTTGACTGCCAGTGCATAAATGAAACGACCGCGTTTCATTCAGCGCGCCACTTGCATTTTTTAAATCCGCTCCGTGTTCTATTCTTGGCGGAGACAATTATTTCAAATGCTTCTTTGATTTTCCATTTCCCTCCATGTATTCATACCATGCTTCATATGTTTTTTTTTAATTTTTCATCATATTTAAAAATTCATATCTAATTGAATAATCATCCAAAAATTATGAGGTTTTTTGCATTGCATTCCTTATCTTGTCTATTATTTTTTGAGAAGTTTTCCATAAATTGTGCTTGGCTGGATTTCATTTTGTGCTAGGGCATGTGAACATGTATGCATTTTGTACCTTGCCTTGCTATATCATTTGTGAAATGCTGGTTTTTAATCCAATGAATCTGAAAATTTGCATGATGAAACTAGACTCATTGCTTGACATTTTGGTGTTGATTTGGTATTTTTACCATTTATCATTTCTGTTTTATGATCATGCTAAGTTGGTGTGACAATTTGTGTCACACCTTTTGATGTTCAACTTATGTGATGTGTTTGCCTTGCCAAATGAATTCCAATTGTCCTGATTTTTTGTATGATGCTTGTTATGGATGTTGTGAATGAGCATGAATTTTCTTGGAATTATTTGAATCATTTCTGATTTAATTGAGATTTTTCATTCTGGTTGGTCCCATTTGAGCTTTAAAATTGCCTTGAACTTCAATTGATCATGAAATGCTTTTGGTATATGATATTGATGTGAGACCTTTTGGATTGTTTCAAGATGTGTTTGAAGTTGATTCATGTTAATTTTCAGCTTCTGTTTTGAATTTTTTCTCCATCTTTGACCCTAGGCTTTGACCTAGTGGTTTGCCTCTCACATTTGAGCTTTGATTTCAGGTTGAACATCCAAGTTAATTGGTTATTGATGCTCCATCACTTGAGCATTGTTGTTTGCCTTTGATTACTAATCTTTGTGTGTTTTGTAGGTTGATGTTGACTCATTTGAGTTTGACCTTTAGCTTATGCATTGTGTACATTGGGATTGATTGTTGCTTATTAACTGTTGGTTGTTTGTCTGTATAGTTGTACTGATTTGTTTGATGTTTCCACAGGTACATTAGTTGCTTAAGTTCATTTGAACTTGCTTTTGCTTGGTTGCTTAACCACTTAGGTATAACCTCTCTTCTTCATGTAGTCTGGAAGACCTGTCCTGTTATGTGGGCAGGCACCTGTCTGAAGTCCTCCTTAAGAGGCAATGCTTGTGATTGTTTACTTTTTGTGCCAGGCATGAAAAGTCCTCTTATGAGGCAATTGGCAGATAAAAGAGATGTGTAATCCATCTCCTGCTATTCAGTGTGTCATCCACTTTGCTCACATAACATGTTGATGCATTGTGGATATTAACCCAAGATCTTATAGAGTCCAATTACTTGTGGAGAAGAGTTCCAACTTTCTGAACTCCCACACCTTCTATTGTTTAAAGCTCTCCCTGACCAGGGATAAGAGCTATGAGGCACACCCCTCATCTCCATTTCATCTGCTTCACCCTAACTCTCAATGTTAGGGTTAAGAGCACAACATACCCCATTCCAGTTGACTGTAAAGTCTAACCTTGCTTGAGCCTAATTGCTTGTGTATAGTGTGTGCTAATTGACTTGTTTGTCTGATTGCCTGATTCACCTGTGCATATCTGCTTATGTGTGCCTCTGTGCATTTATCATCATTAATTGTACATCATTGCATGATCATTGTTCATACCTTTGTGACATCTTTGTTTGTCCATTGAGGAGTCAATTGTAAGACCATTTATTGGCAGTTGTTTCCTATGATCTGGAAGGAGTTGGGACTAAGACCATTTATTGCATCCTATTTCCTTGGAGTCGAGTGTAAGACCATTTATTGGCAACTTGTTTCCTCTTGCTTATTGCATTTATTGTTTGTTTCTTGTGAGGAGTCAATTGTAAGTCCATTTATTGGCAGTTGTTTCCTATGATCATTCTTGTGAGACTAGTATAAGTCCATTGATTGGCATCTGGTATCATGTTTTGTTTTGCTTTTGGAGATTGGTATAAGTCCATAGATTGGCATCTGATATCCATGTTTGTTTTAGGAGATTGGTGTAAATCCATTGATTGGTATCCGGTATCCACCTTTGTTTGTGAGATTGGTGTAAGTCCATTGATTGGCATCCGGTATCCAATTTGCTTTGTTGTTTATCTGTTATTGCTCATTGCCTATTCCAAAGGAATCACTTGGATCATCTACATATGATTTCAAGAGGTGAACATCTAAGAAGTTTTACACTCCCTCACCCTCCTACCTTTTGTTTCTTTAAACCTCCATTTGCATGCTAATCCAAAACCTGAAAACCTTTGTGCAAACATTTTCATTTCTTTTCAAATTAGAAACCTAGGCCTTAAGCCTTTGACTTTTCAAACTTCATTTCCACAATACTTCTTTTGAATTGAATTCTAATCATACTATGACCACTTTTTGTAAATAAATCCTAATTGGTTAATTTCACTCATTCAATTGTTTTGTGGCTTTGTCCATTCTTGATAAGTTTTCATACATTAACCATAGGTTTGATTTATCCTAGTTGGTTGATGTTAATCTCACCTTTTGTCCTTAGTGATTGAATTGTAAGACTTCCTTGCTTATTATAGGGTTAACCCCTCACTAGCAAGTTGAAGCTTTTCTCACATGGTGGACTTGTTGTTTGTATAAGGTTGAGTTTTCTCCCATGGATAACGAAGGACCTTAGGGCTTTTGTTTAAAATGAACCCACTCATATTTTTTGGAAATCTTTTAGCCGAACTACGAGGTTTTGATGTTGTGAAGGTACGTAGGCAATGGTTATCCATCCAAACACAAAAATAATAACTTGTACATTCTTTTCTCACCCCTTCAATCCATGTTTGCACAATAAATATTTCATAAACAAATAACATTTCGTACAACAAGTGTGAAAAGGGCTCCCTAGGAGTACCTAGGACGTTTTGGGTGCCTAACACCTTCCCATTGCGTAATTAACCCCTTACCCAGATCTCTGATCTTTTCATTAGTTTTCTATGTGTAAAACTTCTTAGGCTTTTGTTCGCTTTTTAGCCATTCCTTTGGATAAATAAAAGTGCGGTGGCGACTCGATTCTTTGTATACTTTGCTTTTGATTTAGTCAATAAATCATAAAGTGACGAATACACCGCTACAGAAAAGTGGAGACTCTGCTGGGGAATAAGTCCTTGGTGGTTTTGCCTACTTTTCACCCTTGTTGTGTGATATTGTTATTTGTTATATGACATATTTTTGTACAATTTGGGATAATTGTATTGATTGTAATGTTTGAATTGCTTGATATACAATTGCTGTTTGCTTGGTGATCTCTGTGAGATGAGTTCTATACCCGAACTCGAGTGCACCTTAGGATAGGAGAATGGCATAGTCTTGTCGACTTGTGTGGAGTATTCCTTAACAAGTTGACTTGCGAGTCCATTCACTTGGTGGAGGTCATGTTGGATTAATAATGTCACACAAGTTATTTGTGGTTAGGCATTATTCTTTCAATCATGTGCCTTAGAAGCCAAGGACCTTAGTTTACCAAGCCCATCTTGGCCTATTTTTAGGACGTAGTGCGGAGGTCGTTCAAATGTCAGATCTGATGCGATTGTTACGCGATACTACACTCATAAGAGTCTCTCTTGAGAATATTTTTGGAATGCGAGTATTCGTTCCTTCGATAATATTCGAAAGATGGGATGATGACTATGGGAACCTCTGGTAGAACATGTTCGGCAGGTTTAAACCCTAGTACACTCCCTTTGGGTGGTTCTTAACCGAGACTCCATGCTCGTGACTCTTAACAAACCCGTGATTCATGGTTGAGTCGTTCAGACATCCTTAATATCAATGGAACCTGGGTGTTGATAAGGTGTAAACCATAATCCACCAAAACGGATGATTGATATTAAGGATGATTGAGCCGGTTCATGTACCGTTAATATCAATGGAACTTGGATGCCGATAAGGTGAAAACCATAATCCACCAAAATGGATGATTGATATTAAGGATACTATGAGCTTTCCCATGACCTTTGTCTGGTGTGCTTTGCTTGATCCTTGAGTGTGATTGCTGCATTCATGCATTCATGCATTCATCTGCATTCATGTCATCAGAAAAATCAGAAAATTTTCAAGGAACTTAAAGGGTTTATTTGCAAAATTTTCAGACATGGAAAGACCAAAAAGGCATACAAAGAAGTACAACTTTAGACAGCCCGATGTGAAAGAGTTAGGGAATCTGACATCTTATGTACTAGATCCCTTGGGTTTCAAAGCTCGTTATGGGAAGCTTCTGCCTCTGTTGACTACTCAGGTTGACGAAGGGTTGATGAGTACCTTGGCACAGTTCTATGATCCTCTGTATCATTGCTTCTCTTTTCCGGACTTTCAGCTGTTGCCTACGCTTGAGGAGTATGCTCATCTTGTGCGTATTCCTATTCTGGATCAGGTGCCGTTCAATGGCTTGGAGAGTATTCCGACTTCTCGAGAGATTGCAAACTTGTTGCACATAGATGAATCCTTGATTGAGGCGCATATGACTACCAAAGGTGGAATTCAGGGTCTTCCTTCTGATTTCCTCATCGCTCAAGCTACCGTTTATGGGAAGGCCAGGAGTGAGGATGCCTTTGAGGCCATATTTGTGCTGCTCATCTATGGTTTGGTATTGTTCCCCAACATCGACAAGTTTGTGGATGTAAACGCCATTAGGATCTTCTCAGTTCTTAATCCCGTTCCTACTCTGTTGGGTGATGCCTATTTCTCTTTGCATCTGAGGAATGCAAAGGGTGGAGGAGTTATTGTGTGCTGTTTGCCTCTGTTGTATAAGTGGTTTATTTCTCACTTACCGCAGACGGTTGCTTTCAAGGAGAACAAGGGATGTCTACGGTGGTCCACGAGACTGATGTCTCTCACTAAAGATGATATCTCTTGGTATGATCGCGTGTATGATACTGTTCAGATTATTGATTATTGTGGTGAATTCCCTAATGTACCTCTTCTTGGTACATGTGGTGGGATCAGCTACAATCATATCTTAGCACGTCGTCAGCTTGGGTTCCCCCTAAAGGATAAACCTCATAACATTCTGTTAGAAGGTGTGTCCTTTCAGGAGGGTAAAGATCCCCAATGAAAGACCATGGTGAGGAAATAGCATTCAGAAGTGTCGGGGGAATATGAATCTTATCTGCATAAATCTGACACTTATGGCATTTCTTCACATATTTGCAGCAGTAAGACTCGATTGTCCACCAATAGTAGCCTGCTCTCAACATCTTCTTTGCCATGGCATGTCCATTGGAATGAGTACCAAACGAACCCTCATGGACTTCAGTCATTAACAGGTCTACTTCGTGTCTATCCACGCATCTGAGCAAAACCATGTCAAAATTCCTTTTGTAAAGCACAACACCATTAAGATAGAAACTGCCAGATAATCTCCTCAAAGTCTTCTTATCTTTAACAAATGCCCCAGGCGGGTAAATCTGACTTTGGAGAAAGCATTTGATATCATAATACCATGGCTTATCATCTTTCACTTCTTCAACTACAAACACATGAGCTGGTCTATCCAAACGCGTCACGGTAATATTGGGAACTTCATTCCAATACTTCACCACAATCATTGAAGCAAGCGTAGCAAGAGCATCTGCCATCCGATTCTCATCTCGAGGAATATGATGGAAGTCAACCTTAGTAAAGAAAGTTGAAATCCTCCTCGCATAATCTCTATATGGGGTGAGGCCAGGTTGATTCATCTCCCATTCACTCTTAATCTGATTGACAACAAGGGCCGAATCACCATAAACATCCAGATGTTTGATCCTAAGATCAATACATTCTTCCAAACCCATAATACAAGCATCATACTCCGCCATATTATTCGTGCATTTGAAAGTTAGCCTTGTTGTAAAAGGAAAATGTGTGCCCTGAGGAGTAATAATCACTACCCCAATACCATTTCCATATTGATTAACAGCGCCATCGAACACCATGCCCCATCGGGAACCAGGCTTTGGCCCTTCATCGAGCATAGGCTCATCACAATCTTTCATTTTCAAATACAGAATCTCCTCATCAGGGAAGTCATACTGAACAGACTGATAATCTTCAATTGGTTGATGTGCCAAATGGTCGGCCAAAATACTACCTTTAATAGCTTTTTGAGCTCAGTACTCAATATCATACTCATATAACAACATCTGCCAACGGGAAATCCTCCCAGTTAAAGCAGGCTTCTCAAAGATATACTTGATTGGATCCATTTTGGATATCAACCAAGTCGTATGATTCAACATATACTGGCGTAAACGCTTAGCGGCCCAAGCCAAAGCACAACATGTCTTCTCAAGCATTGAGTACCGAGACTCATAATCGGTGAACTTCTTACTCAAGTAGTATATTGCATACTCTTTCTTTCCTGAGTCATCTTCCTGATCAAGGACACAACCCATGGAGTCATCAAGCACGGTTAAGTACATAATCAAGGGTCTCCCTTCAACAGGAGGGGACAGAATCGGAGGTTCGGACAGATACTCTTTAATGCTGTCAAAGGCCTTCTGGCAATCCTCGGTCCAATCATGAAACTAATCTTTCCGGAGGAGCTTGAATATAGGTGCACATGTGGCAGTCATGTGGGATATAAATCTGGAAATATAATTCAAGCGGCCAAGAAAACCTCGGACTTGCTTCTCAGTTTTGGGCGCAGGCATCTCTTGTATTGCTTTGACCTTAGCAGGATCAACTTCAATACGTCTTTCACTGACAATAAAGCCCAATAACTTGCCGGAACGGACTCCAAATGTACACTTGTTCGGATTCAGGCGGAGTTTATACTTCCTCAAATGCTGGAAAAGCTTCAACAAGTGCTCTACATGTTCAACTTCCGTTTTCGACTTCGCAATCATATCATTAACATACACCTCAATCTCCTTGTGCATCATATCATGAAATAAGGTAGTCATAGCACGTTGATACGTGGCTCCGGCGTTCTTCAAACCGAAGGGCATCACTCGATAACAGAATATTCCTGAAGGTGTTATGAATGTTGTCTTCTCCATATCCTCAGGTGCCATTTTAATCTGATTATAACCAGAAAATCCGTCCATAAATGAAAAGACATTGAATTTAGCTGTATTATCTACCAACATATCAATGTGTGGTAGAGGAAAATCATCTTTCGGACTAGCTTTATTCAAGTCACGATAATCCACACACATTCGAACTTTTCCATCTTTCTTAGGCACAGGTACAATATTGGCCACCCATTGAGGATATGTAGAAGTCACCAGAAACCCTGCATCAATTTGCTTCTGAACTTCTTCTTTAATCTTCACTGCCATATCAGGATGAGTTCTTCTGAGCTTTTGCTTCACAGGCACACACTCAGGCTTCAATGGTAAGAAATGTTGCACGATATCAGTATCTAGACCAGGCATGTCTTCATATGACCAGGAAAAGACGTCGACATATTCTCTTAGGAACTCAATCAACCCCTTCTTAACAGACTCTTCAAGGAGTGCCCCAATCTTTACTTCACGAATGCAGTCTTCAGACCCCAAGTTGACTGTTTCCAGATTCTCGAGGTGCGGCTGAATGATCTTCTCCTCGTGCTTAAGCAAACGGGTAATCTCATCAGGAATCTCTTCAACATCATCTTCTTCTGCCTCAAATACATGGAACTCAAAGTTGGGAGATGGTGTTGGATCATTATGTTCAATGGGTTTGATCAACCTACATAATGATTTGAGTATAAAAGAGATTTCAGAATTCAAGCAAGGCAAATCATTATGCAAATGAAAAGATTGATTTTATTCTCTTTTTAGGGTTTTATGGTGATCACCAATTTCATGCAAAAAAGCAAAAAGGAAAAATAATTTGGAAAAACAAACATTTAACATGTGATTATTGAATGAATATCATTGTATTAATCAAATATGCCAACAATGTCTTCACTTCTCCTTTTGGAATGGGAGAAGGCTTTTCAAACAAAATGAACATATTACGTGGACTTATGGATAACTGTTGGAACATCAACAGCGACCCAATTATTGCAGATTCCTCCTGGTATGACGAAGTTGCCAAGGTCTTCCTCTTCATCATCTTCAACAATGGCAGCAACTTCCTGATCTTAAACTGTGTGGATAAAACCACCACTCTGGAACAGCCCACGCTCATTGGAAACACCAGAAGAATACCATATGCCAGCTCGGGATTTATTATCTTCCAATTTGATCATTTTCCCCAAACCAGTAGTTGCACCATGCTCAATGGCCAACTTTGCGTCGTTGTAGGAGACAAATGAAGAAAGTCCTTTCCTTGAAGGCTCAGCAATAGATAAGGCTTGGAACGGAGTCCCAACCTCATCCTCAGCATCAATGTAGAAGAAGGAAGATAAATGACTGACCAAGAGAGCCTTGTCTCCCCCTATCACCACAAACTTCTTGTTTTTTACAAACTTCAATTTTTGGTGTAGGGTGGATTGCCAAGTCCAAAGGAAAGGAGCATCTTGAATCATCTCTATGATTTCAAGAAAAGGAACTCTAATGGTTTTATCTCTTCTCTTATCTTTGTATGCTTTAGGACTAGCCCTTCTCTTCTTCTCCTCACTCTAACCCAAGCCAAACTCTTTTTGTGCAAACTTTGACTTCGTTTTCAAATTAGAAACCTAGGCCTTATGCCTTTGACTTTTCAAAATCTTTTCATTAATACTCATTGTGAATGAATTTTAATTCAACTTTGACCTCATTTTGTAAATACATCTAACTTTAATTACAACTCACTTCAAGTTTATTTTGTGGTTCCAATGACCACTTTGTTAAAACTTTTTCATAAACATTAGTCATAGGTTTGAGTTATCATAATGGTTGATGTAAACCTCACCTTATCCTTAGTGGTTGGATTATAAGTCTTCCATGCTTATTATAGGGTTAACCCCTCACTAGCATGTTGAAGCCTTCCTCACATGGTGGATTGTTGGTTTAGGTTGAGTTTTCTCCCTTTGATAACAAAAGACCTTAAGGCTTTTGATCAAATCAATTCACCAATCTTTGAGATTTTTACCCCGAACTACGAGGTTTTGATCCTACCTTTGTGATGGTACGTAGGCAATGGGTTCATCCATTCAAACAACAAAATTGTAAATATAATTCATTCTCTTCTCACCCCCCCAATCTTTTGCACATATTTTCACAAATACCAACCTACAACACACGTTTACAAAAAGAGGTTCCCTTAAAGTACTAAGGATGTTTTGGGTGCGTAAAACTTTCCCATTTCATAACCAACCCCCTTACCTAGATCTCTGACATTTTTATTAGTTTTTGATTTGATAAAACTTCTTACTTGGCTTTTGTTTGCTTTTTAGCCTTTCCTTTGGACAAATAAAAGTGCGGTGGCGACTCGAATTGTATGTTTACTTTTGGTTTAGTCAATAAACCATAAGGTAACGAAATCCCCGCTACATCACACCATAACGGCATATAATCTGATTCTTGATAAACCTTACAACAACTTGCTTGGTTACATTTGCATACGATGCCGCTTCAACCCATTTTTGTGAAGTAGTCAATAGTCACCAAAATGAAACGATGTACGTTTGAAGCTTTGGGCTCAGTCATGCCAATCATATCAATTACCCACATGGAGAAGGGCCACGGAGAGGAAATGACCTTCAACAGTGTCGGAGGAACATGAATCTTATCCCCAAATATTTGACACTTGTGGAATTTCTTCACAAACTGGCAACAGTCAGATTCCATTGTTAGCCAATAGTAACCTGCTCGCGACATCTTTTTCGCCATTGCATGTCCATTGGAATGAGTACCAAAGGAACCTTCATGGACTTTAGTCATCAATAAGTCTGCTTCGTGTCTATCCATGCATCTGAGCAGAACCATATCGAAGTTTCTCTTATACAAAACATCACCATTCAGGTAAAAGTTGTCGGTTAGTCTTCGCAAAGTCTTCTTATCTTTCAAAGATGCCCTAGACGGGTAAATCTGACTTTGGAGGAAACACTTGATGTCATAATACCACATTTTTTCATCTTTGATCTCTTCAACAGCAAACACATGAGCTGGCCTATCAAGACGCATCATCGTCAGATTGGGAAATGCATTCCAATATTTCACCACAACCATTGACGCCAACGTTGCAAGAGCTTCTGCCATCCGATTTTCATCTCGAGGGATATGATGAAACTCAACCTGTAAGACCCTAATTTTGACCCTAAGATCCCTCATGGCATCATAACATTGCATTTGCATCTTGCCTCAAGGATCATAACATCTTGGCTCCTTATCTTTGGGTGGGAACTTTTGAGAGTTGGTTTGAGATCACCAAGCATGCTTGAATTGTATATTATTTCTTTTCTCATTTTATTTACTAACCAAAAGCACAAAAATATATCACTAACATCTTTTGTTTGTAGCTTGAGCAGTCACAAGATCCAAAGCTTCTAGGAGATCCTAGGTGCATTGATATGGTCAAGGGAAGATGAAAGCAAGCATGGAAATGGTTCCCAAAGCTCTCATCCATCAAATATGCCTCCCAAGTATCTCAATTCATCATTTTGATCAAAGCAAACTGTAGCGGTGTATTCGTCACTTTATGATTTATTGACTAAATCAAAAGCAAAGTATACAAAGAATCGAGTCGCCACCGCACTTTTATTTATCCAAAGGAATGGCTAAAAAGCGAACAAAAGCCTAAGAAGTTTTACACATAGAAAACTAATGAAAAGATCAGAGATCTGGGTAAGGGGTTAATTACGCAATGGGAAGGTGTTAGGAACCCAAAACATCCTAGGTACTCCTAGGGAGCCCTTTTCACACTTGTTGTACGAAATGTTATTTGTTTACGAAATATTTATTGTGCAAACATGGATTGAAGGGGTGAGAAAAGAATGTACAAGTTATTATTTTTGTGTTTGGATGGATAACCATTGCCTACGTACCTTCACAGGATCAAAACCTCGTAGTTCGGCTAAAAGATTTCCAAAAAATATGAGTGGGTTCATTTTAAACAAAAGCCCTAAGGTCCTTCGTTATCCACGGGAGAAAACTCAACCTTATACAAACAACAAGTCCACCATGTGAGAAAAGCTTCAACTTGCTAGTGAGGGGTTAACCCTATAATAAGCAAGGAAGTCTTACAATTCAATCACTAAGGACAAAAGGTGAGATTAACATCAACCAACTAGGATAAATCAAACCTATGGCTAATATATGAAAACTTATCAAGAATGGACAAAGCCACAAAACAATTGAATGAGTGAAATTAACCAATTAGGATTTATTTACAAAAAGTGGTCAAAGTATGATTAGAATTCAATTCAAAAGAAGTATTGTGGAAATGAAGTTTGAAAAGTCAAAGGCTTAAGGCCTAGGTTTCTAATTTGAAAAGAAATGAAAATGTTTGCACAAAGGTTTTCAGGTTTTGGATTAGCATGCAAATGGAGGTTTAAAGAAACAAAAGGTAGGAGGGTGAGGGAGTGTAAAACTTCTTAGATGTTCACCTCTTGAAATCATATGTAGATGATCCAAGTGATTCCTTTGGAATAGGCAATGAGCAATAACAGATAAACAACAAAGCAAAATGGATACCGGATGCCAATCAATTGACTTACACCAATCTCACAAACAAAGGTGGATACCGGATACCAATCTGTCGCATCCGCGAAAAACAACCGGCGGGAAAAAACAAAACAAACAGAGCCGCCACCGTGCGTTATTTATCCCAAAGAGGGAAAGGAAACGCTCGAAGTAAACCTGGAAAAGACATGGTCTCGCGACCAAAGAGAGATGGGATCGGGAGTCGGTTATGCGAAGGGAAGGTATTAGCACCCCTACGCATCCGTCGTACTCGACGGGATCCATGCTCAGAAAGAATAGAAGAAAGGTTCCTAAATGCCGCTCAAAAGAACGCACACACACACTGGAAACAACACAGGTGGAAGAAGAGGGGAACGGGCTCGCTAGGATATCGCATCCTATGCCTACGTATCTCATCTGGAATGAGAATCAGAGCTACCGTAGTTCGGCTCACACACGCCGAAACAAAACACACACAAGAAACCGACTGCCAATCAATGGGCTTACGTCAGACTCCACACAAACAGGCAAACATGGAAACCGGATGCCAATCGCTGGACTTACATCAGACTCCGAACCAACAAACACACACAGGAAACCAACTGCCAATCGCTGGACTTACGTCAGATTCCACACAAACAAACACCAATAGAATACGGAATTCCAATTGCTGGTCTTACATCCATCTCCTAACACACACGAGAAGGTTAACCAACAGACAAGTTAATAGGGAGTCTGGAACTCGAGCCTAATAACTATCAAGCAAACACACACAAAAAGAAAAAGGGTGCCCGGAGAGATCTCGTACGATCTCCTGCCTACGTACCTCATCTGGTATAAGGATCAGGGCAACGTAGTTCCCCTTAACAGGGGAGAAACTTTCTCCTAACCAGAGACTGGGAAATGACAAACTAAAAGGGAGCCTGACTCGAGCCTAATAGTTATCATGTAATCCACAATGGTCCTAGGTTGAGGCTTCTATCTAACTTGCACAGGAAGCAATCTATCCTAAACAGCACAGGCAAAGTCATACAAGCACAAGAAGCAAGCACACACACTATATGCAAACAAATGGGCTCATACAAGGTTAGGCTGTGAAACACAAGCCAACTGGAATCGGGTGTAGTTAGCTCTTAACCCTAACATTGAGAGTTAGGGCGAAGCAGATGAAATGGGAAGTGAGTGTAAGACCTCACAGCTCTTATCCCTGGCCTGGGAGAGCTTCAGACAAATGAAAGTGGGAGTTCATAAAGTTGGAACTCTTCTCCACATATGACTGACACAACAAAGATCTTGGGTTAATATCCACAATGCATCAACACAAGGTGTGAGCAAAGTGAATGACACACTGAATAGCAGGAGATGGACTACACATCTCTTTTATCTGCCAATTGCCTCATAAGAGGACTTTTCCTGCTTGGCACAAAGATAAACATTCACAAGCATTGCCTCTTAAGGAGGGCTTCAGACAGGTGCCTGCGCCCATAACAGGACAGGTCTTCCAGACTACATGAAGTCAGAGAGTTATACCTTAATGGTTAAGCAACCAAGCAAAGCAAAGTTCACAGTGAACGTAAAGCAACTAATGTACCTGTGGAAACATCAGACAAATCAGTTCAACTGTACAGACAAACAGACAATCATGAATATCAAACAGTCAAACCCAATGAGCAAAGGCATAAGCCAACAAGTCAAACTCAAATGAGTTAACAACCCTACAAAACACACAAGGTTAGTAGTCAAAACTCAACATCAAAGGCTCAAGTGATAGAGCATCAACAACTATGGAACTTGAATGTTCAACCTGAAACCAAAGCTCAAAGGTAAGCAACCAACCACTAGGTCAAGGCCTAGGGTCAAAGATGGAGAAACAATTCAAAACAGAAGCTAAAAATTAACATGAATCAACTTCATTCAATCAAGAACACAATCCAAAAGGTCTCATCTCAATATCAATTACCAAATTCATTTCATGAACCAAATATGGCAAGGTATGCAAATTGTGACCACATTGTGACATCAGAAGAAACAAATGCACATTAAATCAAAAATGATTCAAATAATCTCAACAAAATTCATGAGTAAACAGGACATACAACATGATAATCACACAAAAAATTAGGAGCATTGGGCAATATTAGGCATGGTAATCACATTGCATAAGTCAAGGCAAGCACAACAAGCACATGTGTGACACCAATTGTCACACCAACTTAGCATAGGCATAAAACAGAAATGGATCATGGTAAAAACCTCAAACCAAAGCCAAAACAACATTCAACATGTCTAGAAATAGTGTGCAAAGTTTCACATTCATTGGATAAAGAACAAGCATTTCACAATCAAATTAAGTTCAAGGCAATTCAAAAGCTCAAATATGACCATCCAGAATGAAAAATCTCAATTAAATCAGAAATGATCCCAAAAATCCCAACAAAACTCATGAGTAATCACAACATCCATATCAAGCATCATACAAAAAATCAAGGCAATTGGATATCATTTGGCATGGTAAACTCATCAATCAAGTTGAACAAGCAAAGGTGTGACACAAATTGTCACACCTACCTTAACATGATCATAAAACAGAAATGACACATGATAAAAATACCAAATCAACACCATAATTTCAAGAAACATGTCTAGTTTCAACATGTAAAATTTCATGAGCATTGGATTAAAAATGAGCATTTCACAAATGAAGAAGCAAGGCAATGTCAAGATATGATACATGTCCAAATGTTCTAGGGCAAAAAATTATCCAGCCATGCACAATTTTCATTTTAATCATCAAAAAATACTAGACAAAATAAGGAACATTATGCAAAAAACCTCATATTTTTTGGATGATTATTTAATTTGTTATGAATTTTGGAAGGTGATGAAAAAATAAAAAATCATATGAAGCCATGCATGAACATATATGGAGGGAAATAGAAAACAATATGAAGCATTTGAGTAATGGCTACAGCGGGGAATCGAACCCGGAGCCAATTCAAATGTGATTGGCGTCAGGCAGCGAAACGCTGCGTTTCATTTAACTGTTGCCTTGGCCAATCAGAAACGCGCATGAGCGCCTCATGCAACCAATGGGAATCAAACCCTAACACAAACATTAGGCCACGAATTTGCGTAGCTGAAACGGATCAAAGACCGTGGCCTATTCTCCTGAATCATCTTCTCCAAAACGCAAAGCCATGAACAGTAGAGCTCAAGAACACTCAAGAACATTTGTTCCAGATTTTTAAAATGAGCATATCAAAACGTAGCACATACATCATGGATCATGAATCAAGCATTGGCTAAGCATTTAACATCATAAATCAAGTGAATCGAGCAAATCATCAATCATGCATAACACTTTAAATCGACCTAACTCAATGATTATGGCATGGAATTTCATGGTTCAAAGCTCAGATTAATGCTTCATTTTTAAATTCCATAATTTCCCTCCAAAAATCAAATGAATTGGCAAATGATTATGTGATGACAATTGGTGTAATGCAATGCATGATTTGGAAAGTAGAGGTTAAAAGGAGAAGAATGCAAAAAGAGCCACTTGAATTGGAGTTTTGGTTGAGAAGTTATGCCCATTTGAATCTTCATGTATACTTGGCCATGTTTTTATCACATCTCCTTAACCACACATGAGAAATTTATGATCTTGGCCTTTTTGGAAATGGGAGAGAAAGATCTACAACTTTCATGTTCAACAAAATTTCATTTGAATCTTTCTTGATGATGTAATCTTGAGTTGAAAACCTTTCCATTTTTGGCAAATTTGAATTACAAGTCACTTTCTATTTTTGGAAAGTTTTGTCCTGACTTTAAATTCTTCAATGTTGATGTTTGAAATGTAAAATGAGACTTGTTTGAACATGAATGAAGTATTTCTAATCACTTCCCACCTCCAAATCCAACAGTTGACTTGGCAGTTGACTTTTGTGATTGACAGATGACTTGGTCATGCACAGATGATTTTGACCCTCGACCACTTGATGAAATAACTCCAAAATGAGACCCTAGCTTATACAAGCTCAATAAAATCATATGAGAATCTCCATCTCAATAAAGACCTCATCTCCTTGAAAAAACCTGATTGGTATAATACAACTGATTAGGGTTGCCCAGAGGTCAAAACCCTAATCCCAAGGCACATGATCAGGCACAATGAACCTCTTGGTGAGGATAAGACCATGATGATGGTGATGTACCATTTCAACCAAGATAATGCTCCACCTCCTTGAGGAACCAAGAAACCCTAATTGAAGCACAAACCTCAGATGATTAGTGACCAATTCATGAGACCCTCAAGCTTGAATCTCTTAACCTCTCTATCTTCTGAGAAAGACCTAGGAGGATGACTTGCTTACTTCACATGATATGCAAAGATGTAATGCCTAATGCCCTAAAAATGAAATGCAATATGCTAAGCTAGTCCCAAGAGAGGAGGGCAAATTTTGAGGTGTTACAGCTGCCCCTATTCAATCCACTATGAACCTGTCGATATGAACAGCCCCGGCTTTCAGATGATCAGGGTGAAGAGTGATTGAATACCAAGAACAGACGAACAATTTGCACTCTGATGGGAAAATAATTAACAATGCCTGTCAGAATCGGCGAAGAAGCAACCTCAAAAGAAGAATCCGTCTGGTACGGAGACAGTCGGCCTGAACACCGAAAAGGAATTGGTCTGGATACCAAAATAAATGGTAACACAGGGATAACCATGGCCTGAACGCCGCTCATCAGTCTGAATACTGAGCATTGGAACACGAGAGTATTAATATCGGTCTGATCACCGAGAGATTGGCCTGAATGCCCAACAACTGTCCTGAACGCCACTTCGGTCTGAATACCGGAAAGCTGGCCTGAGTGCCGCAAGCTGCATCGATCTGAACTTCGGAAGCTTCTTCGATCTGAATATCGGAAATTGGCCTGAGTGCCACAAGTTCTTCGACCTGAACGTCGGAAACTTCTTCGATCTGACAATCGAAAATTGGTCTGAATACCACAAGTACTTCGACCTGAACGTCGGAAACTTCTTCGATCTGAAAATCGGAAACTCTGGTCTGAATACCACCTCGGTCTGAACACCGGAAAACTGGCCTGAATGCCACAAGTACTTCGACCTGATCGTCGGAAACTTCTTCGATCTGAAAATCGGAAACTATGGTCTGAATACCACCTCGGTCTGAACACCGGAAAACTGGCCTGAATGCCACAACGGTCTGAGTACCCGAAAAACTTGCCATGCCTGTCAGCATCGGCAGAAATAATGAATAGCGATAAACGAGGCGGCACGCGTGCCAACGACCCACGTTGGGGATAACAAGCCATGAGCATGCTATCCTCTATTCCGCCCTAGCAACCGAACAAATTGCGCTCAGCTGGGGATTATCTCCTTCTCTTTTCTTTTTCTTTTTGGACCCCGAAACTTCTTTGATTAGCATTTCCATCTCCGCCCGACAGAAATCCTTCCTCCAATATCGCACTACTGGGGAACACTATTGATTAAAATCATGATGCCAAACTCCTCGGAGTAACATCTTCACCTTCTGGCGAAACCACCTCTCAAACAATAACCACGACTTGAGACTAGCTTATGCTTGCAATGCTGATGCATGATATTTTTTAGCGTAATGCTCCATAGTCATGGAAATGCTACGCAATTAATTATGCAATATGCTATGCTTATCTATATGATGAATGCATAAAAAGTATCCCCCCCAAGGGACTCTCCTGGGGAGCTCGAGGCACTCTACTGAGGAACCCGACAACACTCCAACCTCCACCCTGCTGGGGAATAACACTGCTGCTGGGAAATAGGCCACCCTCACCAGGGATGACCTCCACGGAACCTGATCCACTTGGGGAACTCGCTGGGGGAATAAACCACCAACGCACTCTGTGGGGAAACAACGGTCTTCGACTTGCTGGGGAATAGCAACCTTCAGGCCTGGTTGCCGGGGAAACACCGATCTCAAACCCGCCGAGGAGATAACCATCCCGACCCTGCTAGGGAAGTCACCATCCTTGAGCCTGCTGGGGAGATAACAACTCCGCCACTGCTTGGAGAAACAAGGAAATTCTGGCACAGAACACTCGTCGACTCGTCGACCCCTGGTTTTCAACATCCAAATCTAGTGTCAGCTTTCCACTTTTGAGAGTTCCCAGACTCGTCTGGACTTTTCTGATTCATCACCTTGTATTCCCGACTTCTCCGTACTCCACGGTGATCGAACTCCTGGGATTCATACAGACTTTCCAATCTCGGACTTTGAAGAGTCTTCTTGATTAACCCTCAAGGATCGTCGTACGTCTTTCGCCGTCTTTTCACCATTCTTCAATCTCGTGTCCCTGATTGGACTCCACGGGGATCTTTTGTCAAAAGCTTCACATCACAACCTGCAAGTGAGTGAAAATATCTAACAGTACCTGCAAAAGAGATCGTTAGATAACAACGTGCCCCAGGCGTGTCAAGATTTCAACACTTGGGTCACTCAACCTTCTGAATAATATTTCAAGCTTTCAATCTTATAAACATGCATTGGAAGGGACCTGTATGTCTAAAAATGCAAAGATTCTTTATCAAAAATAACTGGATGTTTTTGCAATCAAAGCGGTTATGAAAACAAAAACAAAATTATTTGACTGAATATGCATTTTATTGATTGAAAAGGTGTGGCTCATAACTGAGCAATACAAAGGAAGCAATTCCTGAAAAGAGGTAATTGCGCACAAAAGGAAAAATCTATCCTAATGGCAATGTGAAACCGTGATCTCATCGAGTTCCAACTCGGTTACACCCCATATGTCCTCAGACTCTCCGTGCTTCTGCCTTCTGAACAAGACGCTTCCGACTGATCCCTACCGGGGATTATCCTGGTGCATTCAAAGTACAAACGATCATGCCAGACGCAGTTGTTCGTTTCAATCCCTCTTTTTCCTGGACCGCCCTTTCGGGTTTTCAGTCCACCGGGATACCCTTTTTTGCCCAAGCCGCCTTTTCAGGTTTTCGACTTGCCGGGTGTACAGTTTTTCCTTTTTATCCCTAATTTTTGCCCGAACCTTTTCATTTTTTCGGTTCTCCGGGATGCCCATTTTTGCCTGGACTATTTTATTCTCTTCGTCCAGCGGGTTTCTTATACGAAGTATTTTTTAACTGCGTCCGCATTTACAGGGGATGGAAAATCCTCGCCATCCATGGTTGTTAACAACAAGGCTCCGCCAGAGAAAACCTTCTTGACCACGAATGGACCTTCATAATTGGGTGTCCATTTGCCCCTACGATCGTTTTGAGGAGGAAGGATCCTTTTTAATACCATATCGCCTACGTGATATACACGAGGTCGCACCTTTCGGTCAAAAGCACGCTTCATCCGCTGCTGATACAACTGCCCATGACAAATGGCCGCCAACCTCTTTTCCTCAATCAGGCTCAACTCTTCATACCGAGTCCTTACCCATTCAGCCTCTTGCAACTTCACGTCCATCAGGACTCTCAGAGAGGGAATTTGAACCTCCACCGGTAGCACGGCTTCCATCCCATACACAAGCGAGAACGGAGTTGCCCCAGTAGATGTACGCACTGAAGTTCGATACCCATGCAATGCAAACGGCAACATCTCATGCCAATCTTTATAGGTCACAACCATCTTCTGCACAATCTTCTTTATATTCTTATTAGCTGCCTCAACCGCCCCATTCATCTTTGGTCGATAAGGAGAAGAATTGTGATGTTCGATTTTGAATTCCCGGCACAGTTCTGCCATCATCTTATTGTTCAAATTAGAACCATTATCAGTAATGATTCTCTCGGGAACCCCATATCTGCAAATAATGTCTCTCTTGAGAAACCTGGCAACGACCTGCTTCGTCACGTTTGCATAAGAGGCTGCTTCCACCCACTTGGTGAAGTAATCAATAGCCACTAATATGAACCGGTGCCCATTCGAAGCCGTCGGCTCAATCTTCCCAATCATATCAATGCCCCACATAGCGAACGGCCACGGAGATGACATCAAGATCAACGGATTTGGAGGCACGTGCACTTTGTCAGCATAAATCTGGCATTTATGACACTTCCGCACGAAATTGAAACATTGGGCCTCCATTGTCATCCAATAATAACCTGCCCTTAGCAGCTTCTTCACCATTGCATTCCCACTGGCATGGGTACCAAACGACCCCTCGTGAACCTCTTTCATCAATTGGCTTGCTTCTTTATCATCAACACATCTGAGCAAAACCCAATCGAAATTTCTCTTGTACAAAACCCCATCCTTATTCAGATAGAACACCATAGCCAACCTCCGCAGAGTCTTTCGGTCCTTCTTGGATGCTCCCTCAGGATACTCTTGGGTCTCCAGATAGCGCTTGATATCGTAATACCACAGCTTCTCATCGTCAGGCGCTGTGTCAACAGCAAATACATAAGCCGGTCTATTCAAACGTCCCACCTCAACGCTGGGGAACTGATTCCACCACTGCACCTTAATCAAGGCAGCCAGAGTAGCCAAAGCATCCGCCAACGGATTCTCTTCTCTAGGCACATGATGCAATACCACCTTGGTGAAAAACATCAACAATCTCCTCGTATAATCCTGGTATGGAATTAAATGAGACTGATGCGTATACCACTTTCTGTTAACCTGATTCACAACCAAAGCTGAATCTCCATATATGACAAGGTTTTTGATCCTCAAATCAATCGCCTCTTCGATCCCCAAGATACAAGCTTCGTATTCAGCCACGTTGTTGGTGCACTCAAATGTTAGCCGAGCAACAAAAGGAATGTGGGATCCTTTCGGGTAACCAAAACAACACCAACACCGCTACCATTCACGTTAACGGCCCCATCAAACATCAGAATTGAAATTCTAGTTATCAGACTTTGAATGTCACACTGGTTGTTATGACATCCAATTCTGCACAGACAGGAATTATGCAGAACTTAACAGTAAGTGCAGTAAATAACTCAAGTAATTGTTTACCCAGTTCAGTCCAACATGACCTACATCTGGGGGCTACCAAGCCAGGGAGGAAATCCACTATTAGTAGTATCAATTCAAAGCTAAACTCACCCGTTTACAACTTATCACTTAATCACTACCCAATGCAATTTCAATCTTAATCTAAGATCAGAGTTCCTACTCACTCCCCCTCAATCACCTCAGTGATTACTATCTTTAAACAATATTAAAGACAAGTTGAAGTCACACTTCAAACAACTCTTGATTGTGCTTCACAGCTTTAATCAAGATACACAGCACTCACGCTTAAAAGCTTTGAGTGACACAACACTTACAACTCAATGAACACCCTATGCCAAAGCTATCATCTACTTGATAATGGCTTGGCTTACAAGATACGTCTAATACAAGACTCACAAAAATACAGCAGTGAAGTATGATGGACACACACAATCTTCACGCCTCAAAATCCCTGAAACTGAATGAAGGAACGCCTTCCTTTTATATTGCAGTATCCTAGGCTTTTGCACCTGTATTCTCCTGAATTTAAGGTCACGCGAGTTCCCATAAATTCAACATTTAGGTTACTAACAAATAGGCTATTTGTTAGGTTCATTGAATGTAGCTTGGTTGTTGATTTCCTGGATTTTCTCTCAGTTGTTGAATCCCTGAAGAATAGCCTGAGAAAAAGCTGAAACAGAAAACTGAACAACCTACAATATAGCATATGCTGTCAGGCATGAATGTCACGACATTCAGCTTGACATCAAGGTCCATATGCTGAGTCTGTTTTTCCAGAAAACAGACTGTACAATTTTGCTGACCTGTACATGATCAAAATGACCATACTACAGTAACAACTTACATTAATAAATATCAAAGTGTCCAACTTAACATTCACACATTTGGCCTTAAGTTAGTTCTGTTATTCTCTTGAAGAACAAACTAAGTTACATGCTGAATTATAGCAGAACACCACTCTGTCTAATGTTCAGTAGCTGCTGTCAATGATGAATGTCATAACATCCAGTTTGACATTCAGTCAGTAGGCCTTATGCCAGGTCTGGTCTTTCCTTGATAACCAGACTGGAAATAAATACTAAGTTCTAACAGAACACCTGCTGTTCTATTCCTTAGTATCTGTTGACAGGTATGAATGTCACAGCATCCAGTTTGACATTCAATAAACCCTGTGTTAGCTAGTCCTGCAGTAACTACAATGTAGTCACACATACATGTCATGACATCAGTCAAGACATTAGTACCCATCTAGTGTTTTACCATATAATGCAGCCAATTAAACACCTACAAGAATCCATTCGGATTCAGGGTCCGACCCCTCCTCCGGGATTGGTTCCTCACAATCTTTCGATTTGAGAAACATGATGTCCTCATCAGGGAATTCAAACTTCATCGGTTGATAATCCTCAATAGGTTGATGGGCGAGATAATCAGACAATACACTCCCCTTGATTGCTTTCTGAGAGGTATACTGTATATCATATTCAGTCAAAATCATTTGCCACCTCGCAACCCATCCGGTCAATGCTGGCTTTTCAAAAATGTACTTGATTGGATCCATCTTGGAAATCAATAAAGTGGTATGAACCAGCATATACTGCCTCAGTCGGCGAGCAACCCAGACCAAAGCACAGCAAGTTTTCTCGAGCAGTGAATATCTTGTTTCACAGTCGGTAAACTTTTTGCTAAGGTAGTATATGGCATGCTCTTTTCGACCAGACTCGTCATGCTGCCCCAATACACACCCCATAGACCCCTCGAGGACCGTCAAGTACAGGATTAACGGTCGTCCCTCCACAGGAGGCATCAGAATCGGAGGCTCCTGCAAATACTCTTTTATCTTTTTAAATGCCGCTTGGCAATCATTATTCCACCTGACCGTTTGATCTTTTCTCAATAACTTGAATATCGGTTCACACGTGGCTGTTAGATGAGATATGAACCGTGCAATGTAGTTCAATCTACCTAAGAAACCACGAACCTCTTTCTCCGTTCTCGGTTCAGGCATTTCTCTTATTGCTTTTACTTTAGCAGGATCAACCTCGATTCCTTTTTCACTTACAATGAACCCCAGCAATTTACCGGACCGCACTCCGAAAGTGCACTTATTCGGATTTAACCTTAGTCTGAATTGTCTCAACCGGTCAAACAACTTGGCCAGATCTACCAAATGCCCCTCTTCTGTTTGGGACTTTGCTATCATGTCATCAACATAGCATTCGATTTCATGATGAATCATATCATGAAACAAAGTCACCATAGCCCTCTGGTAAGTAGCACCGGCGTTCTTGAGACCAAATGGCATCACCTTATAGCAAAAGGTGCCCCACGGTGTGATGAACATTGTTTTCTCCATATCATCTGGCGACATTTTGATTTGATTATAGCCAGAAAAGCCATCCATGAAGGAAAACACCGAGAATTGAGCTGTATTGTCTACCAACACATCAATGTGAGGTAGCGGGAAATCATCCTTCGGGCTAGCTCTGTTCAAATCCCGGTAGTCCACACACATTCTCACCTTCCCATCCTTCTTCGGGACCGGCACAATATTTACAACCCAAGGTGGATAATTAGTGACAGCTAGGAAACCAGCATCCAACTGCTTCTGAACCTCTTCTTTAATTTTCATAGCCATCTCAGGTCGAGTTCTGCGCAACTTCTGCTTCACTGGAGGACAATCTGCTCTCAACGGTAGCTTGTGCACAACGATATCGGTATCCAACCCTGGCATATCTTGATAAGACCAAGCAAAGATGTCGACATACTCTTTCAACAAGGCTACCATTCTGCTCTTAACACTTTCCTCCAAAGCAGCCCCGATCTTTACTTCCTTTCTGACCTCGTCGGTACCCAGATTCACTATCTCAACTTGCTCCTCGTGCGGCTGAATCACCTTCTCCTCTTGTTTCAACAACCTGGCTAATTCCCCCGGTAGTTCACAATCTTCTTCGCCTTCTTCTTCGGCATGATAAATCGGATTGTCGAAGTCATATGAGGGTGTAACAGGATTGTTATCAATGAGATCCGGCGAGAAATCGCATCTGCATGAATGTTGATTCATGCATTGCTTTAGAAACGGAGCAAGACAAATTGAAAAGGAAAATGAAAACATTGCTATTTTTATTTTTGTTTTTAAACTGCAAAATAAATGAAAAACAGGGAACACCGCTTTTAATTGAAAAACATCCTTTTATTTATGATGCAAATATTGCAAAATGAAACATGAGGTGGCCCTTACAATGAACCATTACGTTTCGGGCAAAACGCATAGTTTCCATGCAAATAAAATTGAAAACAGAAAATATTACTCTTCAAGTAGAGTGACAGTGATGATCTTCTCGGCCTTCCAGTTCTGGACTTCCATCCCTAGTACGCACGGTTTTATCCATTGGTCCATCTCACAGTCACTGTCGACTTCTTCACCCACCATACAGATATGATCTGGATCCAGCATTCCAGCACTGGTGAATGTGAACGACGGACGACGTCCTCTACCTTGTCCAGACGAGCCTCGACCCGGCTGATAACCAACCCTAAATCTGTCTTTCTTGGCAGCGATGTCCATCATCTTCCCCCAACCCGGAGCTTCTCCACTCTTCACCATTTCGGCAACCTGCTTGTACGAAGAAATGGACGATTTCTCCTCTTCTTTAGCAAAAAGAGCATTCTCCACCTTGACGGTTTCGAATGCTTGACTTGGCGTTTCCCATATCTCACCATCCATTTCAACATACTTGAACGATGACAAGTGGCTGACGAAGATATCCTCCTCCCCACAAACTGTGACGACCTGCCCATCCCAGATGTACTTCAGCTTCTGGTGCAAAGTCGAAGTCACTGCCCCGACAACATGAATCCATGGGCGACCCAACAGGCAACTGTATGCCGGCTGAATATCCATGACATAAAATACCGACTTGAACACCTCGGGCCCATTCTTCACCGGGAGCTCCACTTCCCCGAACACAGCCCGCTTCGAACCGTCGAAGGCTCTCACTATCAGGTCAGTGGGCGTCAAGATTAACCCTTCACAGTCCAACTTTGCCAAGGCTTTCTTTGGCAACACATTTAAAGAGGAGCCGGTATCAACCAACACATGCGAGAGCACGGCCCCTTTACACTCCATAGCAATGTGTAAAGCCCGGTTATGATTCCGCCCATCCACAGTCAGATCAAGATCAGTGAAACCCAGCCCATGGCTGGCATTGACTTTTGACACCACCGTTTCTAACTGATTGATTGTGATCTCTTGGGGAACATATGCTCTCTTTAGGATTTTCAATAAAGCCTCTCTATGCCCCTCGGAGCTCAGCAACAACGACAAGATTGAGATCTTGGATGGGGTCTGTTGCAGATGGTCAACAAGTTTGTACTCTGACTTCTTGATGATTCTCAGAAATTCTTCAGCTTCATCATCAAGCTCTTTCTCCGACCCACCAGGCGCCGGTGTCACCACGGGAGTACCCTCATTCACCACCTGCTTCCCTCTTGCCCTGACTAAAGCCTCGGCCTTTTCTTTCTTTTCTTTTTCTCCATCCCCACTTCTCAAAGCGTCCGGTGCGAACAACCTTCCACTGCGAGTGAAACCACTGGGTCCGACATTATTCACCTTTGAAACGGTGGTTTCACCTGCAGTTTGATCCTCCAACTTCTCCCCATTACAGTACACCTCCCCACCATAATGCCACGGCACGACATCATCTTTGTCATAAGGAATGTGCCCAGGTACCGTGATAGTAACTGGAGCCGCATCGGCCAGCATTGACAAATCAACCGGGTCGAAATAGATGGTTATGGTGGAAACATCTTACTTCACCAAATCAACCTTCTCAAACTTGAGGCTTCCCTCATCCATCAGCCTCTGGACAGCCTACCTCAATGATATACACCCATTGACGGCAATAGTGCACGTAGCACAACAATCATCACAACCCGGGAAAACCCCATTCTTCAACAAATGTCTCTTGATCTCAGCCAAGGGAGTCTTCAACTGATCCACGTTCAACAGCCCGATTCTGTCCTCCTCAGAAATTGCATTCACCCCCATTTGACCATGCGCGGGCATGGGATTAGCATTCACATTTGGAGATGGTGCAAAGTTGATGGCCTTAGAATCCACCAAGTCCTGGACCACATGCTTAAAAGCTTTGCAATTTTCTACGTTGTGTCCAGGAGCACCAGAGTGAAATTCACATTTGGCATTCTCATCAAAACTGGCTGGCCTCTGATCAGGTCTCAACGGAGCCAACGTCCTCAGCTGGACCAACCCCAAGTCTTTCAGCTTCTTCAACAAGAATGAATAGGTCACAGGTGGTCTATCGAATTGACGATCATTCATTCGCCCTCGCACCTGATACCCAGCCCTCTGCGGTCTTTGCTGAAACGGCTGCCGTTGTTGTTGCGGTTGTTGCTGCTGTTGTTGTGCATGCTGATTATCAGCAGGAATGGTTACCGCAGTAGTGTGCTGGTAGTAACGATCCCTACTCTGTCCTCTTTGGGTATATACGACACTAGTATCACCCTCCTTTTTCCTCTGACCATTTCCAAAGGGCTTCTTCGATCCAGACGATGAAGCATTACCCTGGATTTTCCCCAGCTTCAACCAACTCTCTATTCTCTCTCCGGCCACCACAATATCAGCAAAGTTGGTAACCGGGCAACCAACCATCCTTTCAGCAAATGTCCCCTGCAGGGTACCCATAAACAGATCCGACATTTCTCGGTCTACCAACGGAGGTTGGACCCTGGCAGCCAGCTCCCTCCACCTCTGCGCATATTCTTTAAACCCCTCACTAGGCTTCTGAGACAAACCCTGCAGCTGGGTACGACTAGGAGCCATGTCAGCATTAAACTGGTATTGTTTAAAGAACACATCTCCAAGATCTTGCCAGCTCTTAACGTCAGAAGATTTCAACTTAGTGTACCATTCCAAGGATCCTCCAGACAAACTGTCTTGGAAGAAGTACATCCACAACTTCTGATCAACCGTATAAGCAGAGATCTTGCGGACGAAGGCCTGAAGATGAGTTTCCGGGCAAGAACTCCCATTGTACTTGTCAAACGCATGCGCTTTGAACTTCTGTGGGATCACAATCCCCTCAACCAGCCCCATATTCGACATATTAACAAACCCTGGAGTAACGTGACTTTCTAGAGCTCTGATCTTCTCCGCCAGCACCTGAATCTCTTTATTTGGCGGTTGGACACCATACTGACCAAATGGCTCATTCAACATAGAGAATTGATCTGCTTCCCTGTCCTCCTCTCTATCCTCTTCAGCCCCAAAGAAAGGAGGAAACAGACTGTCTTTCAAATTGTTACCCACCGGACCTGGTCTACCGCTTGTGGCAGCACCGAAACCCCCAGCATTGTTGATCACCACACCAGTAGTTGTCTTCTTCCCAAGATCTCCTCCATCCCTGGAACCACCAAGGCCATGGTTAGAGACACCTTCTAGATTGACACCACTGTTGGCAGCTGAAGCCCGCTCGAGCTTCTCCACTTTATCAGCAAGTGCTTTCTGCCCGACGGCAAACCCTTGCATGACATTGATCAGTTCATTCATCTTCTCCTTCAGCTCGAGAAAATCTGTATTAGGTAGATCCATCAGCCTAGGTGTGTTGCGTCTGGTAAAGTATCTATGCGGACGGGTTGTGTGCAAGGGAATGACTCTACGCGCACGAGCAATGATTCCTGTAACAAGCAAGCACGTTAGAAACCGACACCTGCAAAATAGAAGACAAGTTATTATGACTATGCATGAATGCAATGTCTATCCATATGAGGAACACTCTGTCTTTCGATCCTGGTTTCATCGAGACAGATAATAATCCGGCAGCAATATTCTGACATTCATCATTTGATTTCATCATACAGATCAGGGATATATGATTTAGCAAAGAAACCACCCAACCATGTGCGTGCTATGTGAGAGCATACAGGAAAGCAAATAAAGCTTGAAGATCAATCACTGAATGAAAATAACCATCGTATATCAAAAGTGCACAATATGTGCGAGAGTCATACATCAAGTCTGATACAAATCAAATACAATTCTCCAGAATCAGAAAGAAAATACAAGCAAGTGAATTCCGTCAACAGGCCTGACGGTAATCCACACAAAGGAGAAAGGTCTACACTGAAAATACAATTCTCCTGCTGCACACAAAGGAGATATCATCTACCATCTTGGTAAACTTCACCGCGAACCTGAGCTCAGTGTTCTCCTGCTGCAGTCTCCATATCTCCTTCTGGTGAATCTTCATCTGTCTGAAATAATGATCCTTCTCCGCAAGATAATGATCTCTCTCAGCAACGATCTTCGCTTTCTCAGCTTCCCATTCTGTAGCAAGAACTTTGGCTCTGGCATCTCTCTGATCCCTCACAAGGATTTGTCTCCTCTTCTCATCTTCAATGACCTGAGAAGCTCTAGCCAACGTCTCCTTGGTGATGTCGTGCTCCTTTGTAGATGACTCCAATGCTTGGCTGATCTTGCGGTAATAAGCGGTGTCTACCTCAAAGCGCTTCACCTCCATGGCATGTTTCCTATCCTGATCTTCCATCCTCCCTTTGATTTCCTGATTAGCCATTTGGACTCTAGCAACACTCATCTCCAATTCAGTCTTCTCTGCATGCAGCTGATCTCTAGATTTCTTCATCTCAAGGAACTCTTCCATACTGACAGAAGAACGTGGCCCCTCAATCAAAGGACACCAAGGATCACCTCCTGGAAATGGTAGATATGTGAGCTCAATCCTCTTCCTAAGCCAATCATCAAATGGAGGAAAATACCTGCTATCAACCTTGCAAAAAGGAATCTTGCCCTTCCTCTGAATGTCACGCCACTGATCCAACGCCTGCCTCAACTTTGTCTGATTGCCCTCAATTGGGAAGTATAAGGACTCCTGAATCTCTCGCCCGAGAGGAGGACCCTCCACAGTAAACCCCATCTGCCTCCTAAGAAGCACCGGGTTGTAATTAATGCAACCTTGAACTCCTATAAGAGGCACATTGGGAAGACTCCCACAACTGTAAATGAATTCTCGTCCAGCCATACCGTTGTGAGTCCAAGCTATGTCCTTGGCTCGCAAACCCATCAACCTGACTGACCACTTGACAGTAGGGTCAAGACAGGCAAAGGCACCCCTGGAAGGCAAATACCCCATAAACCACTTATGCAGCAGCTGAGCACAACATCTGATCAATCGACCACGCCGCTTCTCGTTCCGATTATGGACCGAGTAATATACATCTCCAACCAGAGTAGGAATGGGATTCCCCTGCATAAACAACCTGATGGCATTAATGTCCACAAAGTTCTTCTGATTCGGGAACAGTATGGTCCCATAAATGCTCATAGCAATCAAGGCACAGATGGTCCTCCAATTACCCACAACAGCATGCTCCTTGGCTTTAGCCTCCAAGAAACTCAGATGAAGACCGGGCAACTTTCCATTCTCCTTCAAACCCCCCTTGGTCACTTCCGGGCTCAAATAAAGAGCACGAGAAATCTCATCAACATAAGGCTCCCCCTTAGTGGCATAGAAAGGAATCTGATCTCGGATCTGAATACCCAGGATGCTGGCATAGTCCTCCATCAAAGGTCCCAACAAATAATCCGGCAACACGAAGCATCTCAAGCCCGGGTCATAGAACTGGAGAAGAGTATGAATGGCGCTCCTATGACTGTCTGTGAGCCTGAAAACCAACTTCAAAATACCACCGTATGCCTCACGAAACATCCCCACATGGTCAGGGGTAATCAATGCTATCATATCTCTCAGCACACCTATCTCTGGGTCAAAGAAACTGTAGACGACATCATCTTTCAAGCCGGTCCTCATGTCTGGAACAAAGAAGTCTCTCAACCAGGATCTCAATCAAAAATGTCCCTGCATATGTATAAACATGAGTTAGATGTAGATAAATGCAAAATGTGAATGATGCCGATGTATGAATGCAATGCATTGTGCCATCCTCCAAGTCCTCTGACCAACCACTGCACTGAGTTACGGCCTCTGAACTGATCACAACCATCTGAGGTACTAAGCAACCACAAATCCGACTTGGGGTTCCGAAATAAACGGAACTGAAGGATACATCACCATCATCACCAGAGATCCTCTGAACCAGCCCAGGGAATCCTGAAATAAACGGATCCCCACTGATAAATACCACGGACAGAACTCCGGCGTCTCGGAAATAAATTCGTAAATCCGACTTATAAATAGGACTCTGATCAATAACGGAACCATTAGTCACCATCAAAGTCACCATCAGAACATGCATCTGTAAGAATCAACCCTCCCCTCACAGGTGAATTCTAATCAGGTCATCCTAAGGCGGATAATGGTCTCGACAATCGGGCAAAGATACTCAACGGGTTTGCCCTTTCGGGTGTGCCGTTGCAGCTTTCTTAAGATCATCTAAACCAAAGATCTGGGAATGAACGGTCACCGAAGTCAATAGTTCAAATAAAGTGACTCAACCAAAGTGGATACTCCACAAAGGAAGAGCTCCCTCAAAAGAACCTCGTCCGGCTTGTGGTATGTCACGTTGCCAAAAACATGCTGACCTAACATGAGAGGCAACATGAGACCACGCTAATCCTAGGTGTATACTCGGGCCTGGGTTTTAGCCCCACTCAGAACACCCACCCCAAAACAGAAGAACCAACCTGTACAGAAGACAGCACAATGATAGTATGATGCATGCAAACATTTATGCAAATATATACACAACATAATAATCATAAATGCAATAAATAGAGCAACACAAGCAACCTAAACTATCCTAGAGAACGCTAGGAGAGACTCGCCTAGGGAAGATGGACCAGCAAGAGGTCAACTTCTAAGTCCCCAGCAGAGTCGCCAGCTGTCGCATCCGCGAAAAACAACCGGCGGGAAAAAACAAAACAAACTGAGCCGCCACCGTGCGTTATTTATCCCAAAGAGGGAAAGGAAACGCTCGAAGTAAACCTGGAAAAGACATGGTCTCGCGACCAAAGAGAGATGGGATCGGGAGTCGGTTATGCGAAGGGAAGGTATTAGCACCCCTACGCATCCGTCGTACTCGACGGGATCCACGCTCAGAAAGAATAGAAGAAAGGTTGCTAAATGCCGCTCAAAAGAACGCACACACACACTGGAAACAACACAGGTGGAAGAAGAGGGGAACGGGCTCTCTAGGATATCGCATCCTATGCCTACGTATCTCATCTGGAATGAGAATCAGAGCTACCGTAGTTCGGCTCACACACGTCGAAACAAAACACACACAAGAAACTGACTGCCAATCGCTGGGCTTACGTCAGACTCCACACAAACAGGAAAACATGGAAACCGAATGCCAATCGCTGGACTTACATCAGACTCCGAACCAACAAACACACACAGGAAACCAACTGCCAATCGCTGGACTTACGTCAGATTCCACACAAACAAACACCAATAGAATACGGAATGCCAATTGCTGGTCTTACATCCATCTCCTAACACACACGAGAAGGTTAACCAACAGACAAGTTAATAGGGAGTCTGGAACTCGAGCCTAATAACTGTCAAGCAAACACACACAAAAAGAAAAAGGGTGCCCGGAGAGATCTCGTACGATCTCCTGCCTACGTACCTCATCTGGTATGAGGATCAGGGCAACGTAGTTCCCCTTAATAGGGGAGAAACTTTCTCCTAACCAGAGACTGGGAAATGACAAACTAAAAGGGAGCCTGACTCGAGCCTAATAGTTATCATGTAATCCACAATGGTCCTAGGTTGAGGCTTCTATCTAACTTGCACAGGCAGCAATCTATCCTAAACAGCACAGGCAAAGTCATACAAGCACAAGAAGCAAGCACACACACTATATGCAAACAAATGGGCTCATACAAGGTTAGGCTGTGAAACACAAGCCAACTGGAATCGGGTGTAGTTAGCTCTTAACCCTAACATTGAGAGTTAGGGTGAAGCAGATGAAATGGGAAGTGAGGGTAGGACCCCACAGCTCTTATCCCTGGCCTGGGAGAGCTTCAGACAAATGAAAGTGGGAGTTCAGAAAGTTGGAACTCTTCTCCACATATGACTGACACAACAAAGATCTTGGGTTAATATCCACAATGCATCAACACAAGGTGTGAGCAAAGTGAATGACACACTGAATAGCAGGAGATGGACTACACATCTCTTTTATCTGCCAATTGCCTCATAAGAGGACTTTTCCTGCTTGGCACAAAGATAAACATTCACAAGCATTGCCTCTTAAGGAGGGCTTCAGACAGGTGCCTGCCCCCATAATAGGACAGGTCTTCCAGACTACATGAAGTCAGAGAGTTATACCTCAATGGTTAAACAACCAAGCAAAGAAAAGTTTACAGTGAACTTAAAGCAACTAATGTACCTGTGGAAACATCAGACAAGTCAGTTCAACTGTACAGACAAACAGACAATCATGAATATCAAACAGTCAAACCCAATGAGCAAAGGCATAAGCCAACAAGTCAAACTCAAATGAGTTAACAACCCTACAAAACACACAAGGTTAGTAGTCAAAAGTAAACATCAAAGGCTCAAGTGATAGAGCATCAACAACTATGGAACTTGAATGTTTAACCTGAAACCAAAGCTCAAAGGTAAGCAACCAACCACTAGGTCAAGGCCTAGGGTCAAAGATGGAGAAAAAATTCAAAACAGAAGCTGAAAATTAACATGAATCAACTTCATTCAATCAAGAACACAATCCAAAAGGTCTCATCTCAATATCAATTACCAAATTCATTTCATGAACCAAATATGGCAAGGTATGCAAATTGTGACCACATTGTGACATCAGAAGAAACAAATGCACATTAAATCAAAAATGATTCAAATAATCTCAAAAAAATTCATGAGTAAACAGGACATACAACATGATCATCACACAAAAAATTAGGAGCATTGGGCAATATTAGGCATGGTAATCACATTGCATAAGTCAAGGCAAGCACAACAAGCACATGTGTGACACCAATTGTCACACCAACTTAGCATAGGCATAAAACAGAAATGGATCATGGTAAAAACCTCAAACCAAAGCCAAAACAACATTCAACATGTCTAGAAATAGTGTGCAAAGTTTCACATTCATTGGATAAAGAACAAGCATTTCACAATCAAATGAAGTTCAAGGCAATTCAAAAGCTCAAATATGACCATCCAGAATGAAAAATCTCAATTAAATCAGAAATGATCCCAAAAATCCCAACAAAAATCATGAGTAATCACTACATCCATATCAAGCATCATACAAAAAATCAAGGCAATTGGATATCATTTGGCATGGTAAACTCATCAATCAAGTTGAACAAGCAAAGGTGTGACACAAATTGTCACACCTACCTTAACATGATCATAAAACAGAAATGACACATGATAAAAATACCAAATCAACACCATAATTTCAAGAAACATGTCTAGTTTCAACATGTAAAATTTCATGAGCATTGGATTAAAAATGAGCATTTCACAAATGAAGAAGCAAGGCAATGTCAAGATATGATACATGTCCAAATGTTCTAGGGCAAAAAATTATCCAGCCATGCACAATTTTCATTTTAATCATCAAAAAATACTAGACAAAATAAGGAACATTATGCAAAAAACCTCATATTTTTTGGATGATTATTTAATTTGTTATGAATTTTGGAAGGTGATGAAAAAATAAAAAATCATATGAAGCCATGCATGAACATATATGGAGGGAAATAGAAAACAATATGAAGCATTTGAGTAATGGCTACAGCGGGGAATCGAACCCGGAGCCAATTCAAATGTGATTGGCGCCAGGCAGCGAAACGCTGCGTTTCATTTAACTGTTGCCTTGGCCAATCAGAAACGCGCATGAGCGCCTCATGCAACCAATGGGAATCAAACCCTAACACAAACATTAGGCAACGGATTTGCGTAGCTGAAACGGATCAAAAACCGTGGCCTATTCTCCTGAATCATCTTCTCCAAAACGCAAAGCCATGAACAGTAGAGCTCAATAACACTCAAGAACATTTGTTCCAGATTTTTAAAATGAGCATATCAAAACGTAGCACATACATCATGGATCATGAATCAAGCATTGGCTAAGCATTTAACATCATAAATCAAGTGAATCGAGCAAATCATCAATCATGCATAACACTTTAAATTGACCTAACTCAATGATTATGGCATGGAATTTCATGGTTCAAAGCTCAGATTAACCACAACAACAAGATCTATAACATTAGCATGATAAAATTGAGAATTAAGAGGATCGATTTGGAACCTCTTGAACAGCAGCTTTGTGAAATCGCGTTTTTCAGGCCTTGCAATGCTCCAAGTGTCTTCTAGGCAGCTTGTACAAGTAATTGGAAGAGATCTTAAGGTTCAATTGCTCTTGATTCAACCAGAATTGGATTTCACCATTGTTGCTTCCATAGCTTCAAGCATGAACAAAGTGCACGAATTCTCTTGGATCTACCTTCAAACTTGCTCCATGATGCTTCCAGATGATGAATTAGGCAATGGATTGTGGTTTGATTCAAGAAAAATGAGAGAAAATTTGAGAGAAAAGAGTGTGAAAATTTTGTAGATCTGAAAATTGTGAGTGTTAATCTCAAAAACAGTTAGGGTTATGGTATATATATGTCATGCTAATCATGCTCCTAATCATGTTTAAGCAAATGGTAAGTGGAATTAACAAATATGAGGTGTTTTGGCAAATTAGCAATTTCACCCTATGCATGAAAATGCATGGTGAACAGTGCACGGGAATGCTTCAAATTCATTTCAAATTCTGTCTTGGAGCCAATGGAAGTGATGAAATGTTCAAATAATGCTTCATTTTTAAATTCCATAATTTCCCTCCAAAAATCAAATGAATTGGCAAATGATTATGTGATGACAATTGTTGTAATGCAATGCATGATTTGGAAAGTAGAGGTTAAAAGGAGAAGAATGCAAAAAGAGCCACTTGAATTGGAGTTTTGGTTGAGAAGTTATGCCCATTTGAATCTTCATGTATACTTGGCCATGTTTTGATCACACTCCTTAACCACACATGAGAAATTGATGATCTTGGACTTTTTGGAAATGGGAGAGAAAGATCTACAACTTTCATGTTCAACAAAATTTCATTTGAATCTTTCTTGATGATGTAATCTTGAGTTGAAAACCTTTCCATTTTTGGCAAATTTGAATTACAAGTCACTTTCTATTTTTGGAAAGTTTTGTCCTGACTTTAAATTCTTCAATGTTGATGTTTGAAATGTCAAATGAGACTTGTTTGAACATGAATGAAGTATTTCTAATCACTTCCCACCTCCAAGTCCAACAGTTGACTTGGCAGTTGACTTTTGTGATTGACAGATGACTTGGTCATGCACAGATGATTTTGAGCCTCGACCACTTGATGAAATAACTCCAAAATGAGACCCTAGCTTATACAATCTCAATAAAATCATATGAGAATCTCCATCTCAATAAAGACCTCATCTCCTTGAAAAAACCTGATTGGTATAATACAACTGATTAGGGTTGCCTAGAGGTCAAAACCCTAATCCCAAGGCACATGATCAGGCACAATGAACCTCTTGGTGAGGATAAGACCATGATGATGGTGATGTACCATTTCAACCAAGATAATGCTCCACCTCCTTGAGGAACCAAGAAACCCTAATTGAAGCACAAACCTCAGATGATTAGTGACCAATTCATGAGACCCTCAAGCTTGAATCTCTTAACCTCTCTATCTTCTGAGAAAGACCTAGGAGGATGACTTGCTTACTTCACATGATATGCAAAGATGTAATGCCTAATGCCCTAAAAATGAAATGCAATATGCTAAGCTAGTCCCAAGAGAGGAGGGCAAATTTTGAGGTGTTACAGCTGCCCCTATTCAATCCACTATGAACCTGTCGATATGAACAGCCCCGACTTTCAGATGATCAGGGTGAAGAGTGATTGAATACCAAGAACAGACGTACAATTTGCACTCTGATGGGAAAATAATTAACAATGCCTGTCAGAATCGGCGAAGAAGCAACCTCAAAAGAAGAATCCGTCTGGTACGGAGACAGTCGGCCTGAACACCGAAAAGGAATTGGTCTGGATACCAAAATAAATGGTAACACAGGGATAACCATGGCCTGAACGCCGCTCATCAGTCTGAATACTGAGCATCGGAACACGAGAGTATTAATATCGGTCTGATCACCGAGAGATTGGCCTGAATGCCCAACAACTGTCCTGAACGCCACTTCGGTCTGAATACCGGAAAGCTGGCCTGAGTGCCGCAAGCTGCATCGATCTGAACTTCGGAAGCTTCTTCGATCTGAATATCGGAAATTGGCCTGAGTGCCACAAGTTCTTCGACCTGAACATCGGAAACTTCTTCGATCTGAAAATCGGAAACTGGTCTGAATAAATGGTCTTAGTCCCAACTCCTTCCAGATCATAGGAAACAACTGCCAATAAATGGTCTTACAATTGACTCCTCAATGGACAAACAAAGATGTCACAAAGGTATGAACAATGATCATGCAATGATGTACAATTAATGATGATAAATGCACAGAGGCACACATAAGCAAATATGCACAGGTGAATCAGGCAATCAGACAAACAAGTCAATTAGCACACACTATACACAAGCAATTAGGCTCAAGCAAGGTTAGACTTTACAGTCAACTGGAATGGGGTATGTTGTGCTCTTAACCCTAACATTGAGAGTTAGGGTGAAGCAGATGAAATGGAGATGAGGGGTGTGCCTCATAGCTCTTATCCCTGGTCAGGGAGAGCTTTAAACAATAGAAGGTGTGGGAGTTCAGAAAGTTGGAACTCTTCTCCACAAGTAATTGGACTCTATAAGATCTTGGGTTAATATCCACAATGCATCAACATGTTATGTGAGCAAAGTGGATGACACACTGAATAGCAGGAGATGGATTACACATCTCTTTTATCTGCCAATTGCCTCATAAGAGGACTTTTCCTGCCTGGCACAAAAAGTAAACAATCACAAGCATTGCCTCTTAAGGAGGACTTCAGACAGGTGCCTGCCCACATAACAGGACAGGTCTTCCAGACTACATGAAGAAGAGAGGTTATACCTAAGTGGTTAAGCAACCAAGCAAAAGCAAGTTCAAATGAACTTAAGCAACTAATGTACCTGTGGAAACATCAAACAAATCAGTACAACTATACAGACAAACAACCAACAGTTAATAAGCAACAATCAATCCCAATGTACACAATGCATAAGCTAAAGGTCAAACTCAAATGAGTCAACATCAACCTACAAAACACACAAAGATTAGTAATCAAAGGCAAACAACAATGCTCAAGTGATGGAGCATCAATAACCAATTAACTTGGATGTTCAACCTGAAATCAAAGCTCAAATGTGAGAGGCAAACCACTAGGTCAAAGCCTAGGGTCAAAGATGGAGAAAAAATTCAAAACAGAAGCTGAAAATTAACATGAATCAACTTCAAACACATCTTGAAACAATCCAAAAGGTCTCACATCAATATCATATACCAAAAGCATTTCATGATCAATTGAAGTTCAAGGAAATTTTAAAGCTCAAATGGGACCAACCAGAATGAAAAATCTCAATTAAATCAGAAATGATTCAAATAATTCCAAGAAAATTCATGCTCATTCACAACATCCATGACAAGCATCATACAAAAAATCAGGACAATTGGAATTCATTTGGCAAGGCAAACACATCACATAAGTTGAACATCAAAAGGTGTGACACAAATTGTCACACCAACTTAGCATGATCATAAAACAGAAATGATAAATGGTAAAAATACCAAATCTACACCAAAATATCAAGCAATGAGTCTAGTTTCATCATGCAAATTTTCAGATTCATTGGATTAAAAACCAGCATTTCACAAATGATATAGCAAGGCAAGGTACAAAATGCATACATGTTCACATGCCCTAGCACAAAATGAAATCCAGCCAAGCACAATTTATGGAAAAATGCTCAAAAAATAATAGACAAGATAAGGAATGCAATGCAAAAAACCTCATAATTTTTGGATGATTATTCAATTAGATATGAATTTTTAAAGATGATGAAAAATTAAAAAAACATATGAAGCATGGTATGAATACATGGAGGGAAATGGAAAATCAAAGAAGCATTTGAAATAATTGTCTCCGCCAAGAATCGAACACGGAGCGGATTTAAAAAATGCAAGTGGCGCGCTGAATGAAACACGGTCGTTTCATTTATGCGCTGGCAGTCAACCTGCATGGTCAACAAAATGGACCAATGGGAGCGCTGCATGGGATTTGCATGGACCAATCACAATCCAGCCCTAATACAAACATTCTGGAACGATTTTGCATGGCAGAAAACAGATCAAAGCGTTGCCTAAAGTCTGTAACTCATCTCCTTCATCGCAACTTATGAACAGTGCCATTTCCTCAAGAACACCAAGAACAAAATCACCAGAAATCACAATTAAACATATCATCATGTAGATCCTCCATCCTAGGTCACGAATCTAACACAAACTAAGCATGGATCATCATGTACACATGGAATCGAGCAAATCAAGTTTCATACATGGATCTTTAATCTAACATATCTAACTCAGTTGTGCATGAAAACCTGTGGTTCAAAGCTCAAATTAATCAGCAAATCAAGATCTATAACAACATCATAATAATTTTGAGAAATGAGAGATTCGATTCAATGACCTCTTGAAGAAGCAGAATTGGAATTGGATGAATTCAGGCCTTGTGATGCTCAACAGTTCTTCTACAATGCTTGTGAAGTTGATTGGATGAGAGCTTGAGGTTCAATTGTGCACGAATCCTCCAGAATTTGGATTCACCATTGTTGCTTCAAAGCTTCAAGCTTGAACAAATAGGCACGGATTCTCTTGGTTCTTCCTTCAAACTTGCTCAAAGATGCTTCCAGATGATGAATCAAGTAATGGATTGTGATTTGGTTTGAAGAAATTTGAAGAAAATTTGAGAGAAAAAGTTTGAGAAATTTTCTAGATCTGAAATTGTGATGGTTGTTATGCTGAAAACAGTTAGGGTTTCATTTATATATGCTATGCTAATCACCCTTCTAATCATGTTTAGCCAATGGTAAGTGGAATTAGCAAAATGAGGTGTAAGTTCCAATTGTGATTTTCACCCTATGCATGAAAATGCATGGTGAACAGTGCACGAAATCCATTGAATTTCACTTAAAATGCATTTTTAAAATCATTGGTGAAGGCAAAATGTTTAAATAATGCACCAATTTTGAATATTGAAATTTCCCTCCAAAAATTCAAGAATTTGCAAATGATTATGTGATGACAATTTGTGCAATGCAATGCATGTTTTGGAAACTAGAGGTCAAAATGAGAACAATGCAAAAAGAGCCATCCAATTTGGAGTTTTGGTTGAGAAGTTATGGCCATTTGAATCTTCAAGTACACTTTGCCATGTTTTGATCATATCTCCTTAACCACACATGAGAAATTGATGATCTTGGACTTTTTGGAAATGGGAGAGAAAGATCTACAACTTTCATGTTCAATAAAATTTCATTTGAAGCTTTCCTGATGATGTAATTTGAAGTTGAAGTTAGGCTAAAACCTTTCCATTTTTGGCAAGTTTGAATTATAGGTCATTTTCTATTTTTGGAAAGTTTTGACCTGACTTTATTTTCTTCAATGTTGATGTTTGAAATGTCAAATGAGACTTGTTTGAACATGAATGAAGTATTTCTAATCACTTCCCACCTCCAAATCCAACAGTTGACTTGGCAGTTGACTTTCTAGGCCTTCAGATGACCTGGCAATGTTCTGATGAAACTCAAGCCTCTACCACTTGAGATTTTGATTAAAAATGACATCATAGTTCATATGAACTCTTGATAATGATTGTGGGGTCCAAATTCTCAAGAATGGCCACCATCTATTGGTCAATGAATGCCTTTGATTGTCTTGACTGTTGATTGCTTCATCTGCAAGACAAGGGTTAGATGACATATTTTTGTACTTTTGGTTAGTCGTAAAAAGAAAAGCAATGATATACAAATGAAAAACATGCTTGGTGATCAAGAATCACTCTCAAAAAGATAACCAACCCACAGGGAAGCAGGCAAGGGCACAATGATCCTTGAGGCAATGAAATGATATGATGTGATGCCATGAGGGATCTTAGGGGCAAAATTGGGGTCTCACAGATGCCCCTATTTAAGGTCATTCTAGCCAGAGAAGTGAAGTTTAGAAATCTTCATCTCGACGCGGTAGAATGGGCTTAAATAACAGTAATGAGACAAATTTTGGTCCCTAAGAGACCTCATGATGCAAATGTATGCATGCAAAAGAAACAATCTCTGTGGGGAATATGGGTCCACAAAGAAGAAAAGACGATCCATCGGAGTAATGCACTCACTTAGGAACAGAGACTCTAACAGGACTCTCATGGGGATAATAAAAAAGAAAAGAATGCGTGAGCAGGACACGCCTCTGAATTAGGGGACAAACTGACGCTGCGTGAACAAGACACGACTGGACTAGAGACATCACTGGGGAGTAAAGGAGTCAAACAGGGAAAAGAAAAGTTCCAAAGGAGGACACATCCATTGGAAAGACACAAGCTGACTCAAACTATCCACAAAGGATACTTCGGATAAAAATCCGGACTCGGACTAGGAAAAGGATTCACAAAGAACCTCCCTGCCGGAGAAAAATGCATATATTGGGGAAAACACCAATACGGCAAAAGGGTAGAATCACAACAAGAAATTCCACTGGAGAAGGTCTAACAAAAAAACTCTCCTGGAGAAGCAACAAAGAATGAGGTGTTACCGGTATAAGGGTAACAAACTCAGGAAGAATGAATATCTAAGACCGGTATAAGGGTGAGAGATATCAATCAACCAAACATCTGAGAAAGACCTGAAAAAGGTACATCAACTCAGGAAAATCTGACTCCACAGGGGACCAAGGTCATAATAGGGAGCAGAAAGGAAGGAACACCAGGGATACCGGTTACTGGGTATATAATAGGTGACCGACCGAAGCGTGAATTGGTATATATGCCAAAACACTCATCATCCGAAAGGAGGGCTTGAAAAAGCAAATCGACTTACAGGATGGACATTCGAATCCACAACGGAAAACGAATCTTACTCAGTTGGGGACACAAACCCAAAGAGTGCATGAAATATAATATCCATTACCGTCAGAACGTGGATAGTATACTCGCATGAGATATATTATCTATTACTGTCATACCCCAAAATTTGCCCGTTGGCATTACCAAGCATTTTCCAAGACCCTCTGACTTGTTCTGCAAGGCACTGATATCAAATGGACAAAAGCCCCACTCACAACAGGCCCAATCCACAGGCGGCCCAAAACAGCTGGCTCGCTAGGCGAGCAGCTCCTTCGCCTAGCGAACATTTCATCATGCCACTCGCCCAGCGAAGCGTTGGATCCAGGAAAAGGCCCAGACCTAGTTTGCTCGCTAGGCGAGCAATTCCTTCGCCTAGCGAAGCTTGCGAGAATTTGAGGTTTTGGACCTCATTTTAAGCCCATTAGGTCACCACTACCACTACTATAAATACCTGCTCCTCTGCCACGAAAAAGGACAGAGAGACGGACTCACCCACACGGAGACACTCACACAGAGACCCGGAGGAAACCCTAGCACCGAAACCCTGCTAATCCAAAGAGTTCAGAAGGCGGAAACCCTGAAGGCCGCTTACCCGCTCCGAAGCTACCGCCGCCCAATTCAATCCGGCTCGCCAATTCAAGGTTGCAACTCGGTTTGCAAACAGGTTTGCCTCACTATTATCGCTTTAGTTTCTTAATTGGCATATGATATCACTTTAGGGTCTTAATCTACATATGATTATCACTTTGTGTTCTTATTCTGCATGTGGTACCGCTTTAGTGTCTTAATTTGCATGTGATATCGTTTTGTACTCTCGTTTGGCATATGGTACCACTTCATGTTCTTAATTTGTGGAGGATATTATAATTGAATTCATAAACATTTTGAAGTTTTGCATGAGAATTTAAATGTGCTTGAATATTGTGAAACTGAACCATATAATTATGTGTTGGAGGCCATAAGCCATGCTGCAGATTGAGGTCATAATTTCAAACCCGTGGCCGCTCGCTAGCTCATCGCTAGGCGAGCCCGCAGCGAGCCTTCGCTGAGCCTTCGCTAGGCGAAGCAGAGGCGAAAGGGACAGGGGCTGCTTTGTCTTTTTATTGCCCATTTTATGTTTACCTAATGATGATTCTGCATTATTTGGCTTAAATTCCTGGCTGTGATATTTATTTTATGGTGCAATTTCCAATTGTATTTTACCTCGATGCTTTAATCCGTGTGTTCATGGTGTAAAGGCTAGCATACTTCCGAAGAAATAGTCGGTTAGGTACTCCGCTTTACGCATGGGAAGCCTTCATGGAGAGGGATTCTAAATTATTTCACTTTAATGTGAAGATTCATATTGATTGCCTAATTTTAATGTAGTGATCCTTAATGTGTTGATTTTAATGTATCGATTTAATGCGGTATCACCATAATTACCTAATGAACTTAAAACATGGACTTTAAATAAATGATATCGGACCTCTCTTTATTACCCCACGATTACAATATTACGGTCATGTCCCGCGAATATGGGGATATCCTTAGCAAAGACCCTTCGATAAAATCATCATAGTCCCTCGGACGTTGCCTTCGAAAACACGATTTTGTCCCTCGATGACCCTTCGGTGTAGCCTACGGTTAAATGATGATAGTCCCTTCGAATGCTAAGGTATCCTCACAACTGTTGCCTTCAATGACCAGCCGATGACCCTACGATGACCCTTCTACATCCCAAGGATAAACTACTTACTTCTCAATAATAAGGACAGTTTACCCTCATAAGGATAGGAAACGTTCATAACGACCTTAGGGAGGTATAACTCTCAATTGCTGGATCATAACCTAAAACATTTTCCACCCCTCACACTTTACACTTTACAAATCCTAGAAAATCACCACTTGGTATACCTTCATACTAGAATCATTACCAAGTTACATTTTTCTAAACCGTTTTCAAAATCCAACGAGATAAATACTTTGTATACATTCATACGAGAATCATTACAAAGTTAAACTCTCTTTTCGAAACATTTTTTAAGCAATTCACCAACACTTTTCAGACAAAAATATAAGTGATCCAGCAATTAAGAGCCCATGGATAACCATGGATACAAAGGGTGCTAACCCCTTCCCTTTGTATAAAGTACCTCCCGAACCTAAGAATTTAAAATTAAGGTCTTTCCTGTTCTTTTCCACCTTTCCTTAAGGGATAAAAGAAAAGTCGGTGGCGACTCTTGCTAACCGCGACATTGCGATTACAAATCCAAAAAAGTCAGTTCACCGTATGACAGAACTGGCGACTCTGCTGGGGATACTTAAAGAGAGGTTACCTTAATAACAAGATCACATATTCACATTGTCTGATTTACTTTTAAGGGATTGCTTGGGTATTCTTGAGTGAAAGATCCTACACCCGGATCTAGTGTACCTTAGGTAAGTAGCAATAGATCATCGCGACTATCCGGCGTATACTGGAATGGTTAAAATGATGGCTACGGTTAATGTGACACTTTGGATGTCCTGATGTTCCTCATGTTCACTTGAGGAAAAATTTGGCTTCCGCGTGGTGTCATTAAAGCATTAACCAGACCTTTAGAACCCTAATTGACTCATCCTAGCCATTAGAAAGTAGTGAGATAACTGACTTCGGTTCCGACTGGAGTTGGTTGATACTCGATACTACACTCTTTGAGATTGGACTTTAGGGAAGCTTTGGTCAACCACTTGGTGTTGCACTGAAGCGGACTTAAAGAAAGGTCGATGATTTGAGATCCTTCTAGAACCCGGTTACTATTCTAGGACAGGTTGAACCAACTAAACCTCAGTGGGGAGGGTACTTACCTATGGAACTCATGCAAGCCTCAAAACCTAGGAATGATGGTTGTGTGACTTGCTTGTGCGTGTTATTTATTTAACCTCATAACATCATAGCATCATAACATCATAACATCATGACATCATTGTACTAACCATTTCAAGGACTTAGGGATTTAGCTTTGCTCTGTTGAACAGGTTATGACTTCCAGGAAGACTATCCGGATCAATCTTGTAGCAATCTCTCCTCAACTCAAGGATTTGGTGTCAGAACTTCCCGATCATGCTCAGTTCATCAAGAAACATGGTCATCTCCTCAATTTGGTTACCACTGGTTTCAAAGAAGATATGATGAGAGTCCTATTCCAGTTCTTCGATCCTAAACATCATTGCTTCACTTTCCCAGATTATCAGTTGGTACCCACATTAGAAGAATTCTCCCAGCTGCTTGGGATACCTATCCTGGATCAAATACCTTTCAGTGGTTTAGAAAAGATGCCAAAATCTGAAGAAGTTGCCGCAGCTTTACACATGACAAAGTCTGACATTGAGACCAATTGGGTAACGAGGAGTGGAATGAAAGGTTTACTTGCCAAATTTCTGATAAGGAAGGCCCGAGAATGCCTAAAAGTTATGAATGTCCATGCTTTTGAAGATGTTCTAGCATTGCTAATCTATGGTTTGGTGCTACTCCCTAATCCGGACCAATTCATAGATGTGAATGCTATTAAGATATTCCTCACTCATAACCCTGTGCCTACCTTGCTGGGAGATGTCTTGCATTCCCTTCACACTCGTACTATGAAGAGGCAAGGGACTCTCATGTGCTGCGTACCTTTGTTGTCTAGGTGGTTTATTTCGCACCTCCCTCAATCAGTCTTGAAGAATGATCAGAATCTGAAATGGTCTCAAAGGATAATGGCACTCTCCCATTCAGACATCCGATGGTGTTCTAACTTCAGAGAAAATGTTATCATCATCGACCGATGTGGAGAATTCCCTAATATACCACTCATGGGGATAAGAGGAGGTATTACTTATAATCCCGCCTTAGCCCTACGTCAGTTTGGGCATGCTCGAAGAGATGGTCCACATGAAATGATCATTCAAGGTATAGTGTTTGACTATGACAATGACTCTCGAGGTCTCCGCCAAACGTTTGTACGAGCTTGGGGCATGGTGAAAAGAAGCAATTTAGGAAAGAAAAACTCCATTCCTATGGAGCCTTATCTCCGATGGGTACGAGCCAGAGCTCGTGAGTTTGTCATGCCATATCTTGCAGTCGGACCATTGATTGTTGAATCAAATGTCGAAGGAGGTACTACCCAGATCATTTCTTATCCAGATATACCTACTGATGTTGAGGAACTAAAGAGATCCTGGACCCAGTTGAGAGAGGAGAGGGATACTTTCGAAACTCAGTTCAATGCAGAAAGGAAGAAAGTATTAGAGCTCACCAGTCAGCTTAATGAGGAACGAAGACTCAATGCATATCTTCGCCCAAAAAGAAGTCGCCCCTGGGAGACTTGAGCTTTCATTGTATTTTACTATTATTCCTTTTGTAATGAACATTGATCAAAAAAGTAGCAATAAACATTTCTCTCTTGTTGGTGATTTATGCAAAGTTAAATTCCAAAAGTCCTTGAAAACATTTCATGCATTGCATCACATAACATAACATTGCATAACAGGTATTCTAAAGGACCATATTCTCACGGTCTGCCTCTTAAACAGAAAAATGGATCTCGAACAAATTGTCAAAGATCTCCAGACTCAGAACGCTCAATTCAAAGAGATGATGCTAAGCTTATCCAAGGGGCAGGAGGAACTCAAGGCTCTTTTGGTCGAAAAGAAGAAAGACAAGAAAGCTGTGAGTTTCATTAATCCGGGAAGAAGGCGTAAAGGACAGGCTACGGGAATCAAATTTGGAATCCCGAATGGTCCAGAAGAGGGGGCGGAGAATGACTCAGAGGAAGAGAATACTGATTTCTCCAACCCTGAGGATGACGATGAGAACTATGAAAATGAACAGTACTCTCCGAGAGATGATAAGTACAAGTTGCTGGAGGAACGCATGCTAGCCATGGAGGGTCAGAAGGCGCCTGGTCTAGATTTCGAAAGTTTAGGTCTGGTCTCCGACGTGACCATTCCCCGCAAATTCAAAATCCCCACTTTCACTAAGTACGATGGTGCATCCTGTCCTCAGATGCATCTAAGGGCTTATGTGAGAAAGATTCATCCGCATACCACTGATAAGAAACTGTGGATCCATTTCTTCCAAGAAAGTCTGTCTGGCACTCAATTGGAATGGTATTATCAGCTCGAGAGCTCTGACATCCGCACCTGGACTGATTTAGCAACAGCTTTCTATAAGCAGTACCAGTACAATTCTGAATTAGCGCCTACTCGGCTACAGTTGCAGAATATGGCTATGGGATCTAAAGAAAGCTTCAAAGAGTATGCTCAGAAATGGAGAGATTTGGCTGGCAGAGTCAAACCCCCTATGACTGACCGAGAATTAGTAGACCTGTTCATGGGTACCCTGACTGGCCCATTCTACAGCCATCTACTGGGGAGTTCTTCATCAGGTTTCGCTGAACTTATACTGACAGGTGAACGGGTGGAGAGCGGCCTTCGAAGTGGAAAGATACAGGCAGCTACCTCTACAAGCAGCAAAAAGTCCTACCAGGGGAAGAACGAATCAAATGCTGTGTACGGTCAAAAGGGTCGTAACAAGAAAAACCGTGACCACGACATTGGAGCAGTTACGATTGCAGCACCACCATCCCAAAACTTCCAGCCCAAACAAGACAGGCCAAGAAGGCAGTTCACCAGGATCAATATGACCTTGGCACAGGCACTGCAGGGAATGCTAAAGGCAAATTTGATCACCCTCAGAGATCCTCCTACAAATCCCAACACTTCCTCTTCTCGTTATAATCCCAATGCCAGGTGTGCATATCACTCCGATAGCCCCGGGCACGATACAAACGATTGCTGGCCATTGAAGAATAAGATTCAGGATATGATCGAAGCTGGAGAAATCGAGTTTGAGCCTCCGGAGACTCCTAATGTCATCACTGCTCCTATGCCTAACCATGACAAGACTGTTAATGCTGTAGATGACGGTTCTCACATTTCCAATGTGGCGGACTTAATATCTCCCCTCCCGATCATAAAGAGGAATTTATTGCAAGCTGGTTTATTTCCAGGTTGTGCTGAAGATTGCAATCTCTGCATACTCCGGCCCGAGGACTGTTCAAAATTGAAGACTGGTATTCAACGGCTGATGGACGATCGTACAGTTCTCTTCGAAGGGATTCCTAAGGCGGAAAACTCTATTGAAGAAATATCTGTGGTTTCTAGGTCCAAAGTTCCAGTGAAGATTACCGCTACCAGGGCGCCTGTGAGGATTACTGCTGAGCCCAGGGTTGCTCCCCTAATCATCACTGCACCTGGCCCGATCCCGTATTCCTCAAGCAAAGCTATTCCGTGGAATTATGGCGGTGATGTTTACGTCCATGGCGTAAAGCAAGTGGATGATGCTGCTAATACTAGTGGCATTGTGGGGACCAGTAAAATTACTCGAAGCGGAAGGATCTTCTCTCCAGAAATCTCACCTCCTGTCCTTAAGCCAACTACCTGTGTACCCAAGGTTATTCGTGCTCCTCCTGCTATGATTTCTCTGAAGGACGCTCAAGCCGTGGTTGAGGATGGTGGTCGTACTGGCTGGGGTCAATTGATCGAAGTACCATACAAGTCTGACAAATTTGGCCTGGGGTTCAGCCCTGACAAGAGTCAAATTAATGCTGTAGAAGATGCTGACAGTGATTGTGACCTGGATAGCTGGATCTACCCAACAATTGGCGACGGACTCAATAATTGGAAGGCTGAAGACACTATCCCGATCTCCTTTAGTCAGGAGTAATTGTTATTGTCCATTTAGTATTGCAAATCTTTAATTTTTCAATTGAACTTCTTAAAGCATTGTGTCTACGCCCGGGGCACAATAGCTAATTTGTTAAGGGTTTTGTCATTTCATAAGCATATTCATATTCAATAAATCAGTGGACTTTTTCGCATTCAAATATTGCGCTCTTTATTTTTTCCTGTCGTCTTTCGAACAAGCTATGCTTTCTTACACACACTCACGTAACAAATTGCAGATCCGTATCCACTCTGGATCCTATTGATAATAATTCCGCTACTGTTCATTATGACTTTGAAAATCCGATCTACCAAGCCGAAGATGGAAGTGAGGAAGGTTGTGAAGTCCCTGGAGAGCTTGCCAGACTATTACTGCAAGAGGAAAGGACTATACAGCCACATGAAGAGTCCCTCGAAATTGTAAATCTGGGTACTGAGGTAGACAGAAAAGAAGTCAAAATAGGAGCAGGATTGGAAAGCAGTGTCAAGGAAAGATTGATTCGGATGTTACATGACTATGTAGAGGTTTTCGCTTGGTCTTATGAAGACATGCCCGGGTTGGATACTGATATAGTGGTGCATCGACTGCCAACGAGGGAAGAATGTCGTCCTGTTAAGCAAAAGGTTCGTCGCATGCGTCCTGAAATGTCCGAGAAAATCAAAGCCGAGGTTATGAAACAGTTCAATGCCGGTTTCCTAGCCGTTACTTCTTATCCTCAATGGTTGCTAATGTGGTGCCAGTGCCCAAGAAGGATGGTAAGGTACGAATGTGCGTAGATTACAGAGATTTGAATAAAGCAAGTCCCAAGGATGACTTTCCACTCCCGCACATTGATGTTCTGGTAGATAACACCGCTCAACACAAAGTATTCTCATTCATGGATGGATTCTCGGGTTATAATCAGATTAAAATGGCACCTGAGGACATGGAGAAAACTACGTTTGTGACGCAATGGGGCACTTTCTGTTACAAAGTAATGCCATTCGGTCTAAAGAACGCCGGGGCAACGTACCAGCGTGCTATGGTGGTTTTGTTCCATGATATGATCCATCATGAAATAGAAGTATATGTGGATGACATGATAGCCAGATCTTATACTGAGGAGGAACATCTCGATCATTTATACAAACTGTTCGAGAGGTTGAAGAAATACAAGTTGAGGTTGAACCCGAACAAATGCACTTTTGGAGTAAGATCCGGTAAGCTCTTGGGCTTTATTGTCAGTGGTAAAGGAATTGAGGTTGACCCGGCTAAAGTGAGAGCTATTCAAGAAATGCCAGTTCCTCATACGGAGAAAGAAGTCAGAGGTTTCTTGGGACGTTTGAACTACATTGCCCGATTTATCTCCCACTTGACCGCTACCTGCAAACCCATCTTCAAATTACTGAGGAAAAATCAAGAGATGATATGGAATGACGAATGCCAAGAAGCTTTTGACAAAATCAAGAACTATCTCCAGGAACCTCCGATTCTGATACCACCAGTTGAAGGAAGACCTCTAATCATGTATTTGACCGTGTTAGAAAATTCAATGGGGTGCGTATTGGGGCAACATGACGAGTCTGGTCGAAAAGAGCATGCCATATACTACCTGAGCAAAAAGTTTACCGACTGTGAAACAAGATACTCACTGCTCAAGAGAACTTGCTGTGCTTTGGCCTGGGCTGCTCGCCGACTAAGACAGTATATGTTGAATCATACCATTTTGTTGATTTCTAGGATGGATCCCATCAAATACATGTTCGAGAAGCCTGCCCTCTCCGGAAGAATAGCGAGATGGCAGATGATCTTAACAGAGTACGATATCCAGTATACTACCCAGAAAGCAATCAAAGGAAGCGTGCTCGCTGATCATTTGGCTCATCAAGCGGTGGATGATTACCAATCTATGAATTTTGAGTTCCCAGATGAGGATGTCATGCTTGTTACTGATTATGAAGAACCTGGACCGGATGAAGGACCCGAACTAGGATCCCGATGGACTATGGTTTTCGATGGGTCTTCTAATGCATTGGGCAATGGTGTTGGTGTGGTAATCATTTCTCCTGAGGGTTACCATACGCCTTTCACTGCTAGACTATGTTTTCATTGTACCAATAATATGGCTGAGTATGAAGCATGTATTTTGGGACTCAAGGCTGCTATAGACCGGCGGGTCAAGTTTTTGAGTGTGTACGGAGACTCAGCATTAGTAATCAGTCAGATCAAGGGAGAATGGGACACTAAGCATCCGAATCTCATCCCCTACCGAGAACGGGTGATGACATTAATCCCACACTTTGAAGAGATTACATTCGAACATATCCCACGAGAAGAGAATCAGTTGGCAGACGCATTAGCTACCATGTCATCTATGTTCAGAGTCAGATGGGACAATGAAGCTCCCAGGATCACCATTGGGCGACTAGATGAACCAGCACACTGTTATGAACTTAACACTGAGGGAGTACGGGAAAAACCTTGGTTCCACGAAGTAAAAAGATATTTAGAAGCTCAGGAATACCCTGAAGGGGCATCCATCAATGACAAAAAATTCCTGAGGAAGTTCTCCGCTAAATTCTTTCTGAGTAATGGAGTATTATACAAACGTAATCATGATTCAACTTTGCTTCGCTGTGTGGATAAAAAGGAAGCAAAAAGGATTATGGAAGACATGCATGACGGTATTTTTGGGACTCATTCTAATGGACATACAATGGCCAAGAAGATTCTGAGATCAGGGTATTATTGGTCTGCCATGGAAGCTGATTGCCACCATCACTCCAGAACCTGTCATAAGTGCCAGATCTATGCGGATAAAGTACATGCACCTCCTGCTCCATTGAACGTGTTGACGGCGACTTGGCCTTTTGCAATGTGGGGCATTGATATGATTGGAGAGATTAAACCTACGGCTTCTAATGGACATCGCTTCATTCTCGTCGCTATTGATTACTTCACAAAGTGGGTAGAGGCAGCCTCATTTTCTTCTGTCACCAAGAATGTGGTGGCACGGTTCATCAAGAATAGCCTTATTTGTCGATATGGCATCCCTGAAAGAATTATCACTGACAATGGTACTAATTTGAACAACAAGATGATTACTGAACTCTGCACGCAGTTCAAAATTAAACACCATAACTCCTCTCCGTACCGGCCAAAGATGAATGGCGCCGTAGAGGCTGCTAATAAGAACATCAAGAAGATCATACAAAAGATGACAGTAACGTACAAAGACTGGCATGAGATGTTACCGTTTGCTCTCCACGGTTATCGCACGTCAGTACGCACTTCGACAGGGGCAACTCCTTTCTCTTTAGTCTACGGAACGGAAGCTGTTTTGCCAGTGGAAGTTCAGATTCCCTCTCTAAGGATCATGAAAGAGGCGGGTTTAAGCGAGGATGAATGGATTCAGACTCGACTCGATCAGATAAACTTGATTGATGAGAAGAGACTTGCGGCTGTTTGTCACGGGCAGATATATCAGAAGCGCATGACCCAAGCATTTAACAAAAAAGTCAAGAGACAGGTGTATCAAATTGGCAACTTGGTGATCAAGCGTATCATTCTACCACAAGGGGATCCCAGAGGCAAGTGGACTCCCACATACGAAGGGCCATTTGTGGTTAAGAAGGTATTCTCCGGTGGAGCCATGATACTTGCTACAATGGATGGCGAAGACTTCCCGCATCCTGTGAACGCGGACATAGTTAAAAAATACTACGCATAGCAGAGACCCGCTAGGTCGATGTACCTAGGCAAAAGTAAGGGCATCCCGGCGAACCAAAAGGGTTCGGGCAAAAATTAGGGATAAATATATAAAGACGTATACCCAGCAAGTCGGAAACCTGAAAAGGCGGCTTGGGCAAAAAAGGGTATTCCGGTGGACTGAAAACCTGAAAAGGCGGTCCAGGCAAAAATTAGGGATTAAAGCGTATGACTATGTCCCGTTCTCTGTCAGCTTCAACCAAGTTCAAGGAACTGAACAAGCCAATCACTTCTATCCGCCAGCAGGAGATGAGATGCTCGAAGACAGGATGACAGTAGTGGAATTAAAATCAATAGGACTTTCTCTGCATAGCTTTCTCTTTGTGTTCTTGACAATTTCCTCTTACTAGGATTTTTGTCTTCTTGTACACAGATTGCCTGTTCATAGGCCCTCTTTCAAAAATCAATGCAATTTTATTTCACTTTTACTCTTCTGTTTTGTTTGCATAAATGTCCATTGATTTGATTTGAATTAATATATGCATTTGAATATGATCAATGTTTATCAAAATACATGCATGGAATGGCAATAGCAATTACTACCCGAATTCAGGATCAAGGAGAAGGTCTAACCATGCTTCCAATGAATCCGCTACCAATCTTATTATCCCCAGCAAGCTTGTTTTTCCTCAGGAGAAATTGGCATTATTCCCCGGGCAAAGCCAGCTATTTCCCAGAAGAAGTCGATATCATCAAACAGATTGATCCTCTCTTCCATCCCCAGCCAGGCTCTGTTGAATATTTCCACCATCAGACCGAAATCAACAACCCCCTGCCGAGAAAGGGTCATCATTACAAGTATCTCCAATCCGTAGATGGGGATTTATTTTCCCCAGTAGGGTCTCCAAGCAGAACTTCTCATACGCATAACTCATTCCTTACATCATTTCACATCATACGCATGCATACAACATTCGCATTTATTTCTTGGCATAACACGAAACATCTCATGCATCATGACATAGCATGAAGCTAACTTTATTTTTCAGGTTAATCATCCTCCTGACACAGTCAAAACAAAGGTCCATTCAGACGGACATCTTTATCAATTACATTCAAGATTTAACTATATCCCTCAGATACTACCTAGTGTACGGTACATTTCTGAAGTGTAGTCTAGTGTACGACTACCCCCTTTTTATCATCAGATTCAGCCTAATGGACGGCTCAGTCTGCTCAGATACGGTCTAATGTACGACCCAATTTGACCTTCGTCTCCTCAGATGCTACCTAGTGTACGGTACATTTCTGAAGTGTAGTCTAGTGTACGACTACCCCCTTGTTTCATCAGATTCAGCCTAATGGACGGCTCAGTCTGCTCAGATACGGTCTAATGTACGACCCAATTTGACCTTCGTCTCCTCAGATGCTACCTAGTGTACGGTACATTTCTGAAGTGTAGTCTAGTGTACGACTACCCCCTTTTTTTATCATCAGATTCAGCCTAATGGACGGCTCATCCTGCAACTCCAATACAGTCTATCATAAGACCCATTTGGATCTTCAACTCAGATACGGTCTAATGTACGACCCAATTTGACCTTCGTCTCCTCAGATGCTACCTAGTGTACGGTACATTTCTGAAGTGTAGTCTAGTGTACGACTACCCCCTTTTTTATCATCAGATTCAGCCTAATGGACGGCTCAGTCTGCTCAGATACGGTCTAATGTACGACCCAATTTGACCTTCGTCTCCTCAGATGCTACCTAGTGTACGGTACATTTCTGAAGTGTAGTCTAGTGTACGACTACCCCCTTTTTATCATCAGATTCAGCCTAATGGACGGCTCATCCTGCAACTCCAATACAGTCTATCATAAGACCCATTTGGATCTCCAACTCAGAGACGATCTAGCGTACGATCCATTCTGATTTTTCATCCTCGGCAAAGTCATCCGCCTAATGAACAACTCACTCTGGTATTCAGACACGGTCTAACATACGATCCAGGCTGATCCCATATCCCCAGCAGTATATAGCATACTCTGACTCCCAGCGAAGTCGACGGCATAATGGATGACTCACTATACGGTCTGATGTATGACCCGGTGTGACACCCATGTCTCTAGATATCGTCTAACGTACGACACAATCTGGAAATCTCCTCAGCAAGTTTCTTGGATGGCATCTTTAAGCCCATCTCCGTCAAGACTGATGGACAAGCGCAAATTTTCGGGGCATTCTAGTGTTCAATAATCTTTCACCTCCAGACCACGAACAGCACATGCCATTCTACTCTCTCGGTTCGAGAATATTGAACAGGGGCAGCTGTCATACCCCAAAATTTGCCCGTTGGCATTACCAAGCATTTTCCAAGACCCTCTGACTTGTTCTGCAAGGCACTGATATCAAATGGACAAAAGCCCCACTCACAACAGGCCCAATCCACAGGCGGCCCAAAACAGCTGGCTCGCTAGGCGAGCAGCTCCTTCGCCTAGCGAACATTTCATCATGCCACTCGCCCAGCGAAGCGTTGGATCCAGGAAAAGGCCCAGACCTAGTTTGCTCGCTAGGCGAGCAATTCCTTCGCCTAGCGAAGCTTGCGAGAATTTGAGGTTTTGGACCTCATTTTAAGCCCATTAGGTCACCACTACCACTACTATAAATACCTGCTCCTCTGCCACGAAAAAGGACAGAGAGACGGACTCACCCACACGGAGACACTCACACAGAGACCCGGAGGAAACCCTAGCACCGAAACCCTGCTGATCCAAAGAGTTCAGAAGGCGGAAACCCTGAAGGCCGCTTACCCGCTCCGAAGCTACCGCCGCCCAATTCAATCCGGCTCGCCAATTCAAGGTTGCAACTCGGTTTGCAAACAGGTTTGCCTCACTATTATCGCTTTAGTTTCATAATTGGCATATGATATCACTTTAGGGTCTTAATCTACATATGATTATCACTTTGTGTTCTTATTCTGCATGTGGTACCGCTTTAGTGTCTTAATTTGCATGTGATATCGTTTTGTACTCTCATTTGGCATATGGTACCACTTCATGTTCTTAATTTGTGGAGGATATTATAATTGAATTCATAAACATTTTGAAGTTTTGCATGAGAATTTAAATGTGCTTGAATATTGTGAAACTGAACCATATAATTATGTGTTGGAGGCCATAAGCCATGCTGCAGATTGAGGTCATAATTTCAAACCCGTGGCCGCTCGCTAGCTCATCGCTAGGCGAGCCCGCAGCGAGCCTTCGCTGAGCCTTCGCTAGGCGAAGCAGAGGCGAAAGGGACAGGGGCTGCTTTGTCTTTTTATTGCCCATTTTATGTTTACCTAATGATGATTCTGCATTATTTGGCTTAAATTCCTGGCTGTGATATTTATTTTATGGTGCAATTTCCAATTGTATTTTACCTCGATGCTTTAATCCGTGTGTTCATGGTGTAAAGGCTAGCATACTTCCGAAGAAATAGCCGGTTAGGTACTCCGCTTTACGCATGGGAAGCCTTCATGGAGAGGGATTCTAAATTATTTCACTTTAATGTGAAGATTCATATTGATTGCCTAATTTTAATGTAGTGATCCTTAATGTGTTGATTTTAATGTATCGATTTAATGCGGTATCACCATAATTACCTAATGAACTTAAAACATGGACTTTAAATAAATGATATCGGACCTCTCTTTATTACCCCACGATTACAATATTACGGTCATGTCCCGCGAATATGGGGATATCCTTAGCAAAGACCCTTCGGTAAAATCATCATAGTCCCTCGGACGTTGCCTTCGAAAACACGATTTTGTCCCTCGATGACCCTTCGGTGTAGCCTACGGTTAAATGATGATAGTCCCTTCGAATGCTAAGGTATCCTCACAACTGTTGCCTTCAATGACCAGCCGATGACCCTACGATGACCCTTCTACATCCCAAGGATAAACTACTTACTTCTCAATAATAAGGACAGTTTACCCTCATAAGGATAGGAAACGTTCATAACGACCTTAGGGAGGTATAACTCTCAATTGCTGGATCATAACCTAAAACATTTTCCACCCCTCACACTTTACACTTTACAAATCCTAGAAAATCACCACTTGGTATACCTTCATACTAGAATCATTACCAAGTTACATTTTTCTAAACCGTTTTCAAAATCCAACGAGATAAATACTTTGTATACATTCATACGAGAATCATTACAAAGTTAAACTCTCTTTTCGAAACATTTTTTAAGCAATTCACCAACACTTTTCAGACAAAAATATAAGTGATCCAGCAATTAAGAGCCCATGGATAACCATGGATACAAAGGGTGCTAACCCCTTCCCTTTGTATAAAGTACCTCCCGAACCTAAGAATTTAAAATTAAGGTCTTTCCTGTTCTTTTCCACCTTTCCTTAAGGGATAAAAGAAAAGTCGGTGGCGACTCTTGCTAACCGCGACATTGCGATTACAAATCCAAAAAAGTCAGTTCACCGTATGACAATTATCGTCAGAACGTAGATAACATACTCGCATGGAAGGAACACCAGGGATACCGGTTACTGGGTATATAATAGGTGACCTACCGAAAACGTGAATTGGTATATATGCCAAAACACTCATCATCCTGAAAAGAGCAAAACGCAAACTTATCAAAGGATGGATATTCGATTCTATAAAGAATACGAATCTTACTCCGCTGGGGAAAATCAACAAAGGATTCCAACCAAAGAGTGAAAGAGATATATTATTCATTACCGTCAGAACGTGAATAATACACTCGAAAAGGAAGAGACACCAGAGATACCGGCTACTGGGTATATAATAGGTGGCCAACCAAAAAGAGAGACAATCGTTACCAACAACAACAAGGTAAACGAAAGACAACTCACAGGGGATAAATTGCAAGCATCCGGCAATTATCCAAGAGAAACAAAGAATATTCGATTCCACAAAGGAATAACGAATCTTACTCGACTGGGGAAACACAACAGGCTTCGACTGAAGATTGCATGAGATATATTACCCATTACCGTCAGAACGTGGATAACATACTCGCATGGAAGATTATCCACAACCGATTACTGGGTTAATAAAGGATAAATCGACCGAAAAGAAAGGCATCGGGATACCAAAACTAGGTATATAATGATGACCGATCAAAGGGAGCAACAATCATTACCAAGCAAAAGGGCAAATGAAAGATGACCCGTCGGGGATGAATTGCATAAATAGCAACTATCCACAAGGACTTGCTGGGGATAAAATTGCTAGCAAACGGCAATTATCCAGGAGCAAGGAGGGAAAATCAATATCGAATATTGAATGAAGATAACTACAAAGAGTAACCATCATCGGTTAGGATGAACAACAAGGTTAACTCTGCAAAAGGGGAGAAATTAGGGTTTACAACTACCGAATACGGGGTAGAATACCAAAACTCTGGCTGGGGATAGGGTGAACGATTGCCGAATACTGAGCAATTATTCAACTTATTCCACAAAGAGGCGCAGACTCCGTTGGGAATAAAACCACAACAACATAGGACTTACAACTACCGAATACGGGGTAGAAAACCACAAAATCCACCATCAATCAGAACGAACCACAAAGGTTACCTCTGCTAGGGAAAAGAGATAGGACTTACGACTACCGAATATCGGGTAGTAGCCAACAACTCTGATGAGGATAAAACGTAGGGTTTACATCTACCGAATACGGAGTAGAAAACCAACAACTCCGTGTGGGAATGAAAGAATCACAAATCCGCACGGGAAACAAAATAGGGTTTATAACAAACCACAAACTGCTGGAGAGCTAGAAAAACTAGGATTTACGACTACCGATTACTGGGTAGACAACCACGACTCTTGCTGAGGAATAAAAGGTATATAACCACAAATTCCGCCAAGAAGAGGGAACATAGGACTTACAACTACCGGTATAAGGGTAGAGGCCCAAAAGATTCTGCTGGGGATAAAAGAATTATTGCCGGTTACTGGGCAATTCATTCATTCATTCCACAGGGAAGTACAAGAAACAGTTGACAAATGCCAATTCAGGATCAAACCGAAAAGACAAACTGAATCAAGACTCATCCTAATGAGGATATAACTCAATAGGAAGATCTATCCCAATATATGTGTTGGGAGGAAACGGAAGAAACCGTCATCCACGAGGATATATCTCAGTGGGGAATTGTAGAAGGAAAGACATACACTTTCTGCTTATGGGGCTGACTCTATATGGAGAGATTTAAACACCCGACATCTGCTTGGGGAGATCTACTGGAGAGATCAATATCACCCATTAGCAGGAGACAACAAACAAAAGATATATGGCAAAAAATGCAACATGAATATCTGAATGTTTATGAGTATGCATGAATATGCGTGATTTATGTTTGATGAATGCTGACAAAACAGACATATCTAACACAAACAGGCCCAGGAATCAAACGCCCTGTACTATACTTCCAGAGGAAAAATCCAACTGGAAAGCCAATCTGCTGGAGGAATACATGCTAACAAGCAAAGATCTGCGGGGAGGCAAAAGATCAGAGATATCAAAGAAATCACAAAATCTCTGAGTGATGGATCAACAAACAACCCAACTGGGGTACAGAAAGTCACAACAGGCATAAACAGCCACAAAGACAAATCTGTTGGGGAAATGGAGAAATCCCGAGATATCTGCAGGGGGATCCTCAGTATCAACTGGAAACAAGAGTTCACTACACAAGCCAGAACTGCCACGAAAGCAACTCCAAATAACTCCGCTGGGGAACAACCCACAAAGGGAGAACAGATCATCCATGTAGAATCTAACTGCACAAGCAAGCTCTACTGGGAAACTGTCAGCCACTCCATTGGGGATAAACCCACTGAGGGAGAAATAGATCACACAAGTAGATTCTGCAACCAGCCACTCTACTAGGGATCAAAAGCATCAAGGAATCAACCAAATCTCTGGATGATAGATCACCAATCGACCTTACTGGGGAAACAGAGATTTCAACAGGCAAAAAGCAACTCTGTTGAGAATACCAACTCTTGTCGGGGATCCTGACTCTGTTGGGGATACCAACTCTATTGAGGGATCACATAGATACCATACCACCAATCTACTGGTGTCTTTACTGGGGAATCCACTGGGGAATCCACCGGGGATGAGGAGGAGAGCTGGGGATCAACCACCAAATGCTGAACCTTCCAAGAAGAAACTAACAAACTGGAGAGGAAAATAAACACTGCTCTGCTGAAGGGATAAGAGGTGAAAACCTCAACAAGCACCCTGATGGGGAGATATAGCATAAATGCAGTATATCATATCAACAAACCTGCCAGCAACTGTGCTGAGGAAAGTGGTGAAATACCGGGACGTCAACCCATCCACCACTGAATCTTCCAAATGAAAGCAACTATGCTGGGGAGAGAACTTTGTCGGAGAGGATTGTAAAGTCTTAACAACACTCTGCTTGGGGGACAACCCCAACAAAAGCTCTGCTTGGGGAACAACCCCAACAACAGAAATCTGGATAAAGAGGATACACCCATGCCAGGAATATGAACAAATGTCTTACCTGTTGGAAATCATGCCACCCTCGGGAGAGCACTGAGATATTCTTAAGTATCCTTCCATCATTGTGAATGTTCACTTTGTTTAAAACAACAATTTGAAAAATTTATTTGTTTAAAACAATGACATTTTATCAATTAAAACATGCAAAACATTTGTTGAATTGAAACAAATAAGATTGCAATTAATTGGATAAAAAGCCCAAATTGATTTGATGGAATGGTAGTCTGCAAACGGCAAGACTCCATAGATCTGTACAAATTTGAAATCAGTGATATATATTGGAAGAGGGCTACATTGAACATAATGATCCTTTCTCTACCAATTTGAATCTCGATGTATTCGAAGCTTCGGTTGACGACGAATCGAGAATCTCTGACGAACAGACGGTTGTGGAACAGAAAGTCTTGTCAGGATGCAGTTACTTGCCAAATCCCTAATTTTTGCCTAGATTGCCCCAGGGTGAGGTACTCAATCTAGCGGGATGCAAATATTTTTTTTTCATGTCTCTAACTTTTGCCTGGATCGCCCTTTCGGGTTCTCCACCGAGACGCTCATTTTTGCCTAAGCCGCCCTTTCGGGTTTTCAACTTAGCGAGCTATTCTGTTTTTCTTTTGCATACTTTTTTTTTAGGCAAAGTATTTCTTGACTGCATCTGAATTCACAGGACGAGTGAAATCCTCCCCATCCATTGTTGTAAGCATCAAAGCTCCACCTGAAAAGGCTCTCTTAACAACATATAGACCCTCATAGTTTGGAGTCCACTTGCCCCTGGAATCGGGCGCGAAAGACAAGACTTTCTTGAGCACGAGGTCACCTTCTCGGAACACACGAGGTTTGACCTTCTTATCGAATGCTTTCTTCATTCTCTGCTGATATAACTGACCATGGCACATGGCAGTCAATCGCTTCTCTTCAATCAAATTCAGTTGGTCATAACGACTCTGAATCCATTCAGCATCAGTCAACTTGGCTTCCATCAAGACTCTCATTGATGGGATCTCCACCTCTACTAGGAGAACAACCTCCATGCCGTAAACAAGAGAGAAAGGGGTTGCCCCTGTTGAAGTGCGGACAAATGTACGATATCCATGCAAAGCAAATGGCAGCATCTCATGCCAATCTTTGTAAGTAACCGTCATCTTCTGGATAATCTTCTTGATATTCTTGTTAGCAGCTTCAACAGCCCCATTCATCTTAGGTCTGTAGGGAGAAGAATTATGGTGTGCAATCTTGAACTCAGCGCACAACTCTTCCATCATCTTATTATTCATATTAGATCCATTATCAGTAATGATCTTATCTGGCACACCATAACGGCAAATCAGCTGATTCTTGATAAACTTCACAACCACCTGTCTGGTCACATTCGCATACGAAGCGGCTTCAACCCATTTGGTGAAGTAATCAATTGCTACGAGAATAAACCTGTGCCCATTGGACGCTTTCGGTTCAATCATGCCGATCATGTCGATTCCCCACATAGAGAAAGGCCATAGTGATAAAATCACATTCAGAAGTGTCGGAGGAATATGAATCTTATCCGCGTAAATCTGACATTTGTGACATTTCTTCACATACTTGCAGCAGTCAGACTCCATTGTCAGCCAATAGTAGCCTGCTCTCAACATCTTTCTAGCCATGGTATGTCCATTGGAATGAGTACCAAATGAACCCTCATGGACCTCAGTCATCAACAGGTTTGCTTCGTGTCTATCCACGCATCTGAGCAAAACCATGTCAAAATTTCTCTTGTAAAGCACTTCACCACTGAGGTAGAAACTGCCTGACAACCTTCTCAGAGTTTTCCTATCTTTCACAGATGCCCCAGGCGGGTAGACCTGGTTCTGGAGGAAATTCTTGATATCAAAATACCAAGGCTTGTCATCATTGACTTCTTCAACTGCAAACACGTGAGCTGGTCTATCCAAGCGCATCACGGTAATGTTGGGAACTTCATTCCAATATTTGACTACAATCATCGAAGCAAGCATAGCAAGAGCATCTGCCATCCGATTATCCTCTCGAGGAATATGATGAAAGTCAACTTCTGTAAAGAACGTTGAAATCCTCCTCGCATAATCTCTATACGGAATGAGACCAGGTTGATTCGTCTCCCATTCACCTTTGATTTGATTGACAACCAAGGCCGAATCACCATACACATCAAGATGCTTGATTCTCAAATCAATACATTCTTCAAGTCCCATAATACAGGCCTCATACTCAGCCATGTTATTCTTGCATTTGAAAGTTAGCCTTGCTGTAAACGGAATATGTGTGCCATGAGGAGTAATGATTACTGCCCCAATTCCATTTCCATACTGATTCACAGCGCCATCAAACACCATCGTCCATCTGGAACCAGGTTCCGGACCTTCATCAAGTGTAGGCTCATCACAATCTTTCATTTTCAAATACAGAATCTCCTCATCTGGGAAGTCGTACTGAACAGACTGATGATCTTCAATCGGCTGGTGCGCTAAATGGTCAGCCAAGATACTACCTTTGATAGCTTTCTGAGCTCGATACTCAATATCATACTCAGACAACAACATCTGCCAACGGGCAATCCTCCTAGTTAAAGCAGGCTTCTCAAAAATATATTTGATTGGATCCATTCTGGATATCAACCAAGTTGTATGATTTATCATGTACTGGCGTAGACGCTTAGCAGCCCAAGCCAAAGCACAGCACGTCTTCTCAATGATAGAGTATCGAGACTCACAATTAGTAAACTTCTTACTGAGGTAGTAGATAGCAGATTCTTTCTTCCCTGATTCATCTTGTTGACCGAGTACACAACCCATCGAGTCTTCAAGAACAGTCAGATACATGATCAGAGGTCTTCCTTCTACAGGCGGCGACAAGATCGGAGGTTCAGACAGATATTCCTTGATACTGTCAAAAGCTTTCTGGCAATCCTCGGTCCAATCATGAGATTGATCTTTCCGGAGGAGCTTGAATATCGGCGCACATGTGGCAGTCATGTGGGATATAAATCTGGAAATATAGTTCAAGCGGCCAAGAAAACCTCGGACTTGCTTTTCAGTTTTGGGTGTCGGCATCTCTTGTATTGCTTTGACCTTTGCAGGATCAACCTCAATACCTCTCTCGCTGACAACAAAACCCAACAACTTGCCGGAACGGACTCCAAATGTACATTTGTTCGGATTCAGACGAAGTCTAAACTTCCTCAAATGCTGAAAAAGCTTCAACAAATGTTCAACATGTTCAACTTCCGTTCGGGACTTAGCAATCATATCATCAACATAGACCTCTATCTCCTTGTGCATCATATCATGAAACAAGGTAGTCATAGCACGTTGATACGTGGCTCCGGCGTTCTTCAGACCGAAGGGCATCACTCGATAACAGAATGTTCCCCAAGGTGTGATGAATGTTGTCTTCTCCATATCTTTGGGTGCCATCTTGATTTGATTATAACCGGAAAATCCGTCCATAAACGAAAAGACTTTGAATTTAGCTGTATTATCTACCAACATATCAATGTGTGGTAGAGGGAAATCATCTTTTGGACTAGCTTTATTCAAATCTATGTAATCAACACACATACGGACTTTTCCGTCTTTCTTAGGCACAGGCACAACATTGGCCACCCATTGAGGATATGTAGAAGTCACCAGAAACCCCGCATCAATTTGCTTCTGAACTTCCTCTTTGATCTTCACTGCCATATCTGGATGAGTTCTTCTGAGCTTCTGCTTCACAGGCACGCACTCAGGCTTCAAAGGCAGGAAATGTTGCACAATATATGTATCTAGACCCGGCATGTCTTCATATGACCAAGCAAAGATATCGGAATATTCTCGTAGCAAACTGATCAACCCCTTCTTGACAGACTCTTCAAGAAGTGCCCCAATCTTCACCATACGAACACAATCCTCAGACCCCAAGTTGACTGTTTCCAGATCTTCGAGATGCGGCTGAATGATCTTCTTCTCGTGCTCAAGGAGACGGGTAAGCTCATCAGGAATCCCTTCAACATCATCTTCCTCTGCCTCGAATACAGGGAATTCAAAATTGGGAGATGGCGTTGGATCATTATGTTCAATGGGTTTTAGAATCAACCTGCATAATGATTTTGGTTAATAAAAAACTTTAGAATTTAAACAAGCAAATCATTATGCAGATGAAAAGATTGCTTTTATTCTTGTTTTTAGGGTTTTTTTGTGATCACTGATTTCATGCAAAAGCAAAAAGTGAAAACAAATGGAAAAACAAATGTTTAACAATGCAATAATTGAATGAAAATATCATTGTATAAATGCTGCCAACAATGTCATCACTTCTCCTTTTGGCATGGGAGAAGGGTTTCGAACAAAGTGAACCATTACTCTGATCTATGAATGACTGTAGGAACATCCACAGCGAACCAATTGTGGCAGACACCACCAGGGATGACAAAGTTGCTCAAGTCCTCTGCATCCTCTTCCAAAATAGCAGCAACTTCTTCAGCTTGATCAGCATGGATGAAACCTCCACTCTTGAACAACCCTTGCTCGTTGAATGCCCCAGACGAATAGCCAATGCCAGCCCAGGATTTATTGTCTTCAAGCTCAATCATCTTTCCTAAACCAGCAACTGCACCACATTCAATGGCCAGCTTCGCATCACGGTAGGAAACAAATGAAGGAGACTTCTTCTCAATTGGCTCAGCAATAGATAAAGCTTGGAAAGGAGTTCCAACTTCATCCTCAGCATCAATGTATGAGAAAGAAGACAGGTGGCTAACCAGAAGAGCCTTTTCTCCCCCTACCACAACCAATTTCTTATTCTTGACGAATTTCAGCTTCTGGTGTAGGGTGGATGTCACGGCGCCAGCCTCGTGAATCCATGGTCTACCAAGGAGACAGCTATAAGATGGGTGGATATCCATAACCTGAAAGGTAACTTGGAAATCACTTGGTCCAATCTTGATTGGGAGATCAACTTCCCGAATCACAGTCTTACGTGACCCATCAAAAGCCTTCACAACAACACCACTTTGCCTCATGGGAGGCCCTTGATATGACAATCTCGAGAGAGTGGTCTTCGGCAATACATTTAAGGATGACCCAATGTCCACCAGCACGTTGGACATGGCATCAGTCTTGCAATTCATGGAAATATGTAAAGCCATGTTGTGGTCTCTTCCCTCCTCAAGGAGATCAGCGTCACAGAAACTCAAAGTGTTGCAAGCAGTAATATTTGCAACAATACTGTCAAACTGTTCAATAGTGACGTCGTGATCAACATAAGCCAGGTCCAATACTTTCTGCAGAGCCTCCCTATGGGGTTCTGAATTCAGAAGCAACGATAGCACGGGGATCTTGGACGGCGTTTGTAGAAGCTGGTCTACAACATTGTACTCACTCTTCTTGATGAGCTTCAGCATCTCATCACATTCTTCATTCACAGTGCCACTCGGGCCAACAGAAGAAGCAGGAGTCTTTTGTACAGAGGAGGGTTTGGCAACAGCAAGTGCCGGGTTCGGAACATTCACCGCAGTCCCAACCGGACGCTCAGCAGAATCAGAACCAACAGCCCTAGCCTGAGGCTTAGGCGCAGAAAACACACGACCACTACGGGTCAACCCGCTTACGTCAGCAATATTGACAACGGAGGTCGAAGGCAACGACACTTCTTTCCCATCTTCCACAGCAACGGGATTGTACCGGAAGGGAATAGCTTTATCCGAAGAATAAGGCACAGGGCCTGCAGGTTTGATCACTAGAGAAGGAGAAACCTTCGGCTTGCTACCATCATAACGGATGACAACAGGCTCGGGCAATTTGAACACAGGAGACATAACATTGACTTCTGGTTCGTCTTCATCAACATTTCGATTCTGCAGAATCTCAATGGTACCATCATCCAACAGCTCTTGAAGCTCTCTTCGCACTTGGCGACAACCCAGTCTATTGACGGAGCAAATACGGCATCTGTCATGGTCGTGCTCCATATGACTGTACTGACATAGCAACCGATGCAACTCGACCAATGACTGTCGAATATGGCTCACATATTTGACTTTATACTTGCCAGGGCAACCCTGGACCATGTTAACCGACTTCCCATGCTCGTGCAATGGGTTCTTCGTAACATTCGAGCCTGAGTCCTCAAAGCTCAGGATGCCGCATCGCATAAGGTCTTGAACCTTAGTCTTCAACGGATAGCAGTTCTCAATGTTGTGTCCCGGAGCACCGGAATGATAAACACAATGTTGATCTGGCTTGTACCACCACTGCGGGTTAGCAGGTACAGCCGGAGGCTCTCTGGGAGTAACCAGTTTCCGCTCTATCAAAGAGGGATATAATTCAACATATGACATAGGATTGGGATCGAAACTGATCTTCTTCCTATCATAATTCAGATTGGCCTGATTACTGGTACTGCCACGAGGCTGGTAAGCCTGTTGCTGTGGACGATGTTGCTGTTGATACTGAGGTTGTTGCTGATGCTGATGATTATTGGGCTGCTGATATTGCTGAGCGTTATCTCTGAAAACAGGTGCTATATGAGCCACCTGGTGCTGATGACGCGTCGGCTTCCTCTTAACAGAGGGTCTTCTTGATTTAGCATGGGATTGCACAGCATGTGCCTCCCTATCTTTCTTCTTAAACGCCCCATACCGTTTAGAAGAGCTCTCATCTTTAGACAAACGTCCTTCCCGGACACCTTCCTCCAAACGCATCCCCATGTTCACCATCTCGGTGAAATCAGAGGGAGCACTCGCAACCATCCGCTCATAATAAAACGAACTAAGAGTCTTCAAAAAGATCTTAGTCATCTCCTTCTCTTCCAGCGGAGGAGTAATCTGAGCTGCTAACTCTCGCCATCTCTGGGCGTACTCCTTAAATGTCTCTTTATCCTTCTGGGACATGGCCCTGAGTTGATCACGGTCAGGCGCCATATCAATATTGTACTTGTACTGCTTGACGAAGGCTTCGCCAAGATCATTGAAGGATCGGATGTTTGCGCTATCAAGGCTCATATACCAACGAAGAGCCGCACCGGACAAACTATCCTGAAAGTAATGAATCAAAAGCTGATCATTATTAGTCTGCGTAGACATTTTCCTGGCGTACATGACCAGGTGAGCGAGGGGGCAGGTGTTCCCCTTATATTTCTCAAAGTCAGGGACTTTGAATTTGAGAGGTATCTTTACACCGGGAACTAGGCATAACTCGGCAGCAGACTTGCCGAACAGATCTTTCCCTCGAAGGGTCTTCAATTCCTTTCGGAGCTCGAGGAATTGGTCGTTCATGGCATCCATCTTCTCATTAACATCTGGGCCCTCAGACGGCTCAGAATGATAGATGGTGTCGTCTACCCTAGGAGTGGTATGCACGACAGGAGGAGGCATATCAAGGACCGGGCTAGATGCCGGCATGGAAGCAAAGGTAGGAGCTGGAATATCTTGCATGAAACCAGGAGGCATACCCCACGGGAACCCGACTGGCATGGCATTCGGCATGAAATGAGCACTGGCAGCTGGCACAGTCGGAGCAACCACTTCTGATATAACGGTCCTCTGGAGAGGAGTTGCAGGAGGCGGAGAAGGTTGATGCTGAGCAGCCAACAATTGCTCCATCAGAGCACCCAATCTGGCAACTTCTTCCTTCAGCTCTCTGTTCTCTTGTTCTAACTGATCCATCACTCTAGCAGAATTGGCTCTGGTATAGTACCGGTGAGTCAGCTTGTCTTCAAAATAAATGAATAGCACAGAGTTAGGCCACAGACAAGAAGACCAGAACAACCTGCTTATGCAAAAATGATGCATGTAATGCTCGTGCATATGCTTTATTTTTTATTTCAAGGAACTTTTAGGGTTCTATTTGCAATTTTTTTTTGAAATTTTAAACATTTAATAGCATATGGAAAATATCTCATCAAATATATATTCGAAACAAAGAAGTTTAGCATTGTTGATTATTACAAGAGATAAGGAAAATAAACATCCTATGGATCCCTAGAAGCTCGAGATGCTGGAAGACGAGAAACACAAAGCTTATTGATCTCTCTCTCATATGTTGCTTCCATATCCACTTTCTCCTTAGCAAGTCGATCATACTTCCTCTTCCAAAATTTGGAAGACTGAGGAAGCAGAGAAGCCCAGGTATCATTCGGATCATCTATCACCTGATGCTCGAGGAACTCAATCAGAGCGTCCTTCTCTTTAAGCTGTTGAAGCAACTCTTCTCTTTCACGGATCCAGGCACGTGAAAGGTCTTCGTCTCTCAACTCCTCTACGCCTTGGTTAGGGAGGGTTGAAGGCCCAGCCACAACCAACGGTGTAGGTCTCGGATAGTCATATGGCATAAGATACTCTGATGCTCTCTGTCTGACCCAAGAAGTATATGGCTCCAAAGCAATGCAGTTCTTCGGACCCAAATCATTCCTACCCTTCTTGTGAATCTTGCGCCAAGCGCGGACCATCCTGGCTTTCAGGCCTTGATCCATGTGGGGAATTAACATGATTGGCATGATTGAACCAAAGGCGTCAAACGGTCACCGTTTTATTCTCGTAGCTATTGATTACTTCACCAAGTGGGTTGAAGAGGCATCATATGCGAATGTGACCAGGCAGGTGGTTGTGAAGTTTATCAAGAACCAACTCATATGCCGATATGGTGTGCCAGATAAAATCATTACTGATAATGGATCTAACTTGAACAACAAGATGATGAAAGAGCTGTGTAGCGAGTTCAAGACTGCACATCATAATTCTTCTCCCTATACACCCAAGATGAATGGGGTTGTTGAGGCTGCTAACAAGAACATCAAGAAGATTATTCAGAAGATGGTTGTTACGTATAAGGATTGGCATGAGATGCTGTCATTTTCTTTGCATGGTTATCGTACATCCGTCCGCACTTCAACAGGGGAAACCCCTTTCTCTCTTGTATATGGCATGGAGGCTGTGCTCCCCGTGGAGGTTGAGATCCCATCAATGAGAGTCTTGATGAAAGCCAAGTTGACTGAAGCTGAATGGGTTCAGAGTCGGTATGACCAACTGAACTTGATTGAAGAGAAGAGATTAACTGCCATGTGCCATGGTCAGTCATATCAACATAGGATGAAGAAAGCCTTTGATAAGAAGGTCAAGCCTCGTGTGTTCCGAGAAGGTGATCTTGTGCTCAATAAAGTCTTGTATTTCGCGCCCGATTCCAGGGGCAAGTGGAATCCAAACTATGAAGGTCCATACGTTGTTAAGAGAGCCTTTTCAGGCGGTGCTTTGTTGCTTACAACTATGGATGGGGAGGATTTTACTCGTCCTGTGAATTCAGATGCAGTCAAGAAATACTTCGCCTAAAATAAAAACAGAATAGCTCGCTAAGTTGAAAACCCGAAAGGGCGGCTTAGGCAAAAATGAGCGTCTCGGTGGATTGAAAACCCGAAAGGGCGGTCCACGCAAAAGTTAGAGTACCTCACCCTAGATTGAGTACCTCACCCTAGGGAAATCTAGGCCAAAATTAGGGATTTGGAAAGTAACTGCATCATGACAAGACTTTGTTATACAACTGTCTTCTGTCAAAGATTCTTGGTCAGTCATCGTTAACTGAAGCTTTAAATACATTGGATTCAGAGTTGGTGGAGAAATGATCATTATGTTCAATGTAGCCCTTTTTCCAATATATATCACCAATTTCAAATTTGTAAAGATCCATGGAGTCTCGCCATTTGCGGACTACCATTCTATTAAATAAATTTGAGCTTTTATCCAATTCTTGGCACTCTAAATTGTTTCTATTTAAACAATGATAAATATCATTGTTTTAAACGAATAAGGTTTTTATAAACTGTTTTAAACAAAGTGAACATTGACAATGACTAAAAGGATAGTTGTAATGTCTTCAGTGCTCTCCCAAGGATAGTATGATTCCTAAAGGGTAAGACATTTGGTCATTTTTTGGAATTTTTATATCCTCTTCATCAGCTTTCAAGTTGTCTCCCCAGCGAGCACAGAAAGAACAAAACATTATCAACTCCCCAGAGAGTCTGGAGTTTTGGCCTCGATCTTTTAGAGATGTGTATACCTCTACATCAGGCACTAGCATTCACGAGGAAGTTTATCTTTCCCCTGTAAGAGTAGAAGTCCTCAGCGGAGTAAGCATGTGTTCCCTGCAAAGCTATCTTTCAGATATCTCCTTAGTAGTAGTTTCCTAGAGAAGTTGGTGAAGGGATTGTTTCCCTTTTCATCCCCAGCATGGCACGTGTTGACGAAGGATTCGTTTCCGTTTCCCTCAACCAGGGCAGTCTCCTTTGAGTTTGTTTACAGCTCATCCCCAGTAGGGTTGCTTACAGCAGACTATCCCCAGTTTGGTTGCCTCCAGTTCATCCCCAGTGGAGTTGCCCAATCCGAGCTTGATAGTTTGTATCCCCTCCGAGTTCGACGATCTCTTCCAATATTGATGGATTTTGAGGAAGATGTGTTGTTTCCTTCCCCAACGGGGCAAATTGTTCTTTCTCCCGTTAGCAGAGATGTCTCTTCAGCAGTTAGAAGGGAGTGTTTTGATTGATGTGTATTTGATTGGTGGTTATTCCCCACAGAATTTCATATCATCCCTTGATAAGATCCCCAGTAGAGTTCTTCTATAACAGATCTTATTGATATCTCTGCATGTTCCCCAGCTGAGACTTTGCCTATCCCCAGCGGTGGCCTACGTCTCCTGGTATTTGATGCATCCCCACCAGAGCTGATTTCTCCTGTGGGCCTTGTCCTTCTCTTTTTTGAGATGTTATATCGGATGTCCGTTCGTGGCTCTTAAGCCTGTTTGTGTTAGATATGTCTGTCTGTCAGCATTAATCACACACGAATCATGCATATACATGCATAATCATAGCATTCAGATATCCATGTTGCATTCTTTGCCATATATCTTTTCTTGCTATCTCCTTCTATTGGTGAAATATTCTTCCCTAAGTAGATGTTTGTGTCTGATCTCTCCATATAGAGTCAGCCCCATAGGCAGAAAGTGTCTATCTTTCTTTCTTTATTCCCCACTGAGTTATGTCCTCGTGGATGATTATTGTTTCAGTTTCCTCCCCAATTATATATAGGGATGGAATTACTCCCCTAAGTTATATCCTCATTGGGTTGAGTCTTGTTAATTGTGTCTTTCTAGTTTGTTCCTAGATCGACTCCTTTCTTGTTTTCCCCTGCAGTTCCCTGTGGTTTAGTCGTTCAATTACTCAGTAACCAGTAATTGTTCATTCCTTTCCCCAGTGAACTTTGTGGCCTTCTACCCAGTAGCCAGTAGTTGTAAGTCCTATTTTCTGTGGTGTTCTACCCAGTAACCGGTAGATGTAATCCCCTCTTAGTTGGTTATCTTTATCCAATATTCGATATTGATATTCCTTCGTTTTGAGTATACCACCCAGTAACCGGTGATATATCTCTGGATAATTGCTTCTGTTAAGCAATTCATCCCTTGGGAGTCATCTTTCATTTACCCTTGATTGGTGATGATTGTTTCTCCTTTTGATTGGTCATCATTTATACCCAGTAACCGGTATCCCGATGTCCTTTCTTTTCGATCGATTTATCCTTTATTAACCCAGTAACCGATTGTGGATAATCTTCCTTGCGAGTATGTTATCTATGTTATGACGGTAATATATAATATGTCTCATGCGCTCTTCAGTTGAATTCTTTTTCTTCCCCAATTGAGTAAGGTTCATATTTCCTTATGGAATCGAATGCCCATCCTGTAAATCGAGTTTGCTTTTTTAGCCCTCCTTTCGGATGATGAGTGTCTTGGATTTTCCCCCAATTCACGCTTGGTTGGTCACCTATTATATGCCCAGTAACCGGTATCCCTGGTGTTCCTTCCTTCTGCTCCCTATTATGACTTTTGTCCCCTATGGAGTCAAACTTTTCCTGAGTTGAGATGTGCCTTTTGGGTCCTCCTCAGATGTTTCGGATGATTGATATCTCTCACCCTTATATCGGTCTTAGATATTCTTTCTCCCTGAGCATGTTGGTTCTCTCACCCAGTAACCGGTGTTTTGATAACATGTCTCTCTTTGAGTTTATTACCCAGTAACCGGTAATATCTCGTTGTTTTCTTTCTCAGCTGAGTCCTTTGTGGACATCCCCGTTTGAGTTCGGATTTTTATCCGAGGTATCCTTTGCGGATAATTTTGCTGTATTGGCATATTCCCCAATACATGCATCTTTGCGTCAGCTCGAGTCTTTCCATTGATTTATTTTCGTGGAATCCTCTCGTGTCTCCCAGCAAGTTCTCAAGTCGTGATCTGCTCACGCATTTTTACCCTGTTTTTCCCCAGAGTCTCTATCTCCCTAGTGAGTGTGTTACTCCTATGGATTTTTCAGTTTCTCCCGATTTCTGTTCCTTCGTGGAAATTATTCACCATGAAGATTTTATTTTTTGCATGCATACATCTGCATCATGAGGTATTTTAGGGACCAAAATTTGTCTCTTTGTTATTATTTAAGCCCATTCTACCTTGTCGATACGAAGATTTTAACCTTCATATCTCCGGCTACAATGACCTTAAATAGGGGCATCTGTAAGACCCTAATTTTGACCCTAAGATCCCTCATGGCATCATATCATGTGCTCATTGCATTGCCTCAAGGATCATAGCATGTTTAGCTCTTTAACCCTAGGGTTGGAACTTGTGTGAGTGGTTTTGAGACCACCAAGAATGCTTGTATTGTATATTATTGCTCTTCTTATTTTGATTACTAACCAAAAGCACAAAAATTGCCACTAACTCTTTTTGTTTTGAAGCTCAAGTGATCATGTGTGCCCTTGCTCCTAGAAGGCTCCTAAGCTCAATGGAGTGGCTAGATGAAGATGAGAAAAGGCATGACAATGGTTCATAAAGTTCTTAGTCATCATATATGTCTCCCAAGTATCTCAATTTGCCAATTTGATCAAGATAACCCAAAGGGCTCGAGGCTTGTTTCCCAAGGAAACCCTAATTCAACTATGCATTGACTGTGCCTTGCTCATGAAGCAACCTCAACCTATGATCAAATTCAATCAAGGGAAGTTCTTTAATTCATTATTTTATGCATATATGAGCCTATGTGAGTATCCTCAATCATTCATTCATCATGATTTGAAGTTTGGCCTTGAGAAGTTGACCAGTCAAGTCATCTGACTAAATTGAAAATCACTGAGACACAACTTGTGATGTGTTTGTCAAATGAAGATGCCCCCAAGATAAAAAATGTTCTTAAGAACCATATGAACAACTTTCATGTTCATTAAAAATCTATTTGAAACTTGTAAGGTCATCATTCATTTCAAAAATCTTGTCATTTTAGGTCACTTTGACAAATTTTTTCAGCAATTTTTAAAATCAGAAACTATTTTAAAACAATTAAAAAACAATGAAAAATAACACAAATGAATTAAAATCTCAAATCAATTAAAAAATTGATGAGACTATTTTTCATTGACTTATCATGATCCATATGTGTTAAGAAAATGTTTAGGGATTTTTTTCAAATATCAAAAAGCATTTTAAAATAAATTAAAACTATTAAAAACTAAATAATTCACAAAAAATATTAAATGAAGTCACAAAAATAATTAAAAATCAAAATATGAAACTAGATTTTTCAAGAAAAATTTTGGTGTTGGTCTCATATTTTTGTGACTTCAAATAAAATATTTATGAATTTTTGAAAATAAAAGGAATTAAATGAAATTAAAACAAAAATCAAAAAATAATAAAAATCCAGCGCGCTTGGATCATTCATTAAATGATGTGGCCATGATCTGAGGGTTCAGAGGCGCGGATGCACGAAAGGCACAAGTCAAATGCACTACATTTTGAATTAAAACAAATCATAACAATGCAAGGCCAGGATTAAAACATTTGAGAGAGATCTAAGGGCTCTGGTGATCCCACGTGCGGATGGTGGTGGAAACCACCATCTTCTCCGGCCAGACAGCTAATTTCGGCCACCACGCGCAGGGATTTCAACCTTAATGAAAATGAAAGAGCAAGGCATCAAAATGAAGTTGGGGTGATATACATCACCCCTGTAACCATGGATTCTCCTCAATGTTCCTATTTAAAGAGAAACATGAGCTTGAAGATCATGGTACACAAACTGGAATGGCACGATTCATGAAATTAAGACCACCACTGGCCTGCCTCGTGCTTGAGGACTTCAGAAAACAACACAAACTCAAGCAATTCACATTGTATAGCAAGATCCATATCAAAATAGTTTGGTGATATACCTCTGAAATGCAGCTTTAAATAGCACGATCTATCCAAGCTTTTGATCCAAATTTGGTCTGGAGTTTTAATGATGATGCAAGGCTAAGGAATTAAGACTTAAAGATCAACTAAGGATGTTGAAATTCAAGCTTGAAATTGAAAATGAAAACTGAAACTCCTTTGAGTGAGGGTTGGGTTTTCACTTCAGCAGCGTTTCAGATCTCCTTGTGGTTGAATTTTGAATGAGCAAGCACTTCTATTTATAGCTGAACTTGATGCAATGTGGTGCAATGCTCGTGTGCATTAAAATTGGACCTTCCATGCATGGGCCTGTACAGGTGCGTGCAAAGCCCAAGGATGAATGGAAATGCATGTTGAGGTCAAGTAGGAATGATTTGGACGTGCAACTGGCTTGGCATTAGCTTGTACATCAAGTTATAATGTGAATTGCACAAATGGACATAAACATTAAGCTCTTCGAAAGTCCCACATGGAAAATCCAAAAATGGTCATGTGAGTAATGGTTGGAAAGCTCTTGAAATAAGGAACAAAAGTTATGTTGGGAAAAAATTCATTTGGAGTTTGGAAATTTATGAAAACTGGCTGTGAAGTTTAGGGTACAAAACGTGTTTAGGTTCCCCTTTGAAAAATTTGCCAAAAACAAGAAACTTCAAGCCCTTCTGTTTCAATGATGAAAGCCTCAAATGGAAAACCTCCAACATAAAAGTTGTATATCTTTTCACAATGATAAATTTAGACTCAAATTTTGCATCATTTGGATTTTTGATGAGAAAGGTATGGGCACTTGAAGTTGGACATTTTTCAAATTCAATGGCTTTAGTTCAAAGTGACCTATAATGTTTTGTATTATAACATGTGTTTATTTTAGGATTATGAAATTTTGTCCAACATAAAATTTGAATTAGACATCTTGATCATTCCAATTCAATTGGTCTCACCTCAAAATCATAAAAAATAAGGAAGTTAGGTCCTTGGGAAGTTGACCCAAAATTAGGGTTTTAGTTAAAATGACCTACAATTCTTTGAAATGAATGATGACCTTACAAGATTCAAATGGATTTTTGATGAACATTAAAGTTGTTAATATGGTTATTAATAACATTTTAGGGTTTCAGTTAAAATGACCTAAAATGTTTTGAAATGAATGATGACCTTACAAGTTTCAAATAGATTTTTAATGAACATGAAAGTTGTTCATATGGTTCTTAAGAACATTTTTTATCTTGGGGGCATCTTCATTTGACAAACACATCACAAGTTGTGTCTCAGTGATTTTCAATTTAGTCAAATGACTTGACTGGTCAACTTCTCAAGGCCAAACTTCAAATCATGATGAATGAATGATTGAGGATACTCACATAGGCTCATATATGCATAAAATAATGAATTAAAGAACTTCCCTTTATTGAATTTGATCATAGGTTGAGGTTGCTTCATGAGCAAGGCACAGTCAATGCACAGTTGAATTAGGGTTTCCTTGGGAAACAAGCCTCGAGCCCTTTGGGTTATCTTGATCAAATTGGAAAATTGAGATACTTGGGAGACATATATGATGATTAATAACTTTATGAACCATTTTCATGCCTTTTCTCATCTTCATCTAGCCACTCCATTGAGCTTAGGAGCCTCCTAGGAGCAAGGGCACACATGATCACTTGAGCTTCAAAACAAAAAGAGTTAGTGACATATTTTTGTGCTTTTGGTTAGTAATCAAAATAAGAAGAGAAATAATATACAATACAAGCATGCTTGGTGGTCTCAAAACCACTCACACAAGTTCCAACCCTAGGGTTAAGGAGCTAAACATGTTATGATCCTTGAGGCAATGCAATGAGCACATGATATGATGCCATGAGAGATCTTAGGGTCAAAATTAGGGTCTTACATGTGCCAAGTAAGATCATTACTGATAATGGATTGAACTTAAGCAATAATATGGTAGAAGCTATTTGCAAAGACTACAAGATTTCACACCATAATTCTTCTCCCTACAGACCCAAGATGAATGGGGCTGTTGAAGCTGCAAACAAGAACATCAAGAAGATTATTCAGAAGATGGTTGTAAGATATAAGGATTGGCATGAGATGCACCCATTTACTTTGCACGGGTATCGTACATCCATCCGCACTTCAACAGGGGCAACCCCTTTCTCTCTTGTATATGGCATGGAAGTTGTGCTCCCAGTAGAGGTCGAGATCCCATCATTGCATGTACTCATGAAAGCCAAGTTGACTGAAGCTGAATGGTGTCAGACCGGGTATGACCAGCTGAATTTGATTCAAGAGAAGAGATTGACAAAAAGGTCAGACCTCGCGTGTTCAGAGAAGGTGACCTTGTGCTCAAGAAGATTCTATCTTTCAAACCAGATTCTAGTGGCAAATGGACTCCTAATTATGAAGACACATATGTTGTTAAGAGAGCCTTTTCAGGTGGTGCTTTGATTCTTACAACTATGGATGGTCAAGAGTTCACTCATCCTGTGAACGCAGATGCAGTCAAGAAATACTTTGCCTAAAAAAAAGAAAAGAATAGCTCGCTAAGTTGAAAACCCGAAAGAGCGACTTAGGCAAAAATGAGCGTCTCGATGGATTGGAAACCCGAAAGGGCGATCCAGGCAAAAGTTAGAGACATGAAACAGAAAGAATTTTCCCGATAAATTGAGTACCCCATCTTGGGGCAATTTATGCAAAAATAGGGATTATGGCAAGTAACTGCATCCTGCTGATCTTCAGTGTTGAAATTGTTCTTGAGCATAACGGTCGGTGTCGATTCATTGTCTCCAGCAGCAGCCAATTGCACAATGGATATCAAGAGTTGGTAGAAGGATTAGTGATCATTGTACTCAATGTAACCCTTTTCCATGTAAATTACCATTTTCAACATTGTAAATGTCATCCCACTAAGCAGAAAGACTTTAACCTTTCTCCTTTCCCCACTGAGTTATTTCCTCGTGGATGATGATTATTTCAGCTTCCTCCCCAGTTGATTATCTGGATGGAACAACTCCCTTTGAGTTATATCCTCATTTGGTTAAGTCTTGTTTGACCTCTTATTTCTAGATCTTACCTAGATAGATGCTTTGGGTCCCCTAAGAGTTTATTACCCAGTAATTGGTAATATTATTTTTAGTTGGCAGTTTGTTACTTCTTGCCCAATACCCGGCAAAAGTGACCCCTTTTTTTCCCAGCGGATTCATTTTCATGTTTCCCCAGGAAGTATATCCTTGATATGTTCATCCTAACCGGTGACAGATATTTTCTTCCCCTATTTTGAGTTTATCCTTGATATGTTCATCCTAACCGATGACGGATATTCTCATCCTTGGTATTCTACCCAGTAAAAAGGTAGTTGTAATCCCTATTTTGTTCCCCATAGAGTTAATCCTTGATATGTTCATCCTAACTGATGACGGGTTTTCTTCTCTTTGCGGTCTTCTATCCAGTAACTGGTAGTTGTAAATCCTGTTTTTCCTCCCCTTGCAGAGTCTATCCTTGATGTGTTCACTTTAACCGGTGGCAGATATCCTCTTTGATGGTATTCTATCCAGTAACGGATAGATGTAATTCCTATTTCTCCACTAGAGTTTATCCTTGATATGTTCACTTTAACCGGTGACAGATTTTCTCTTTGATGGTATTCTATCCAGCATCCGATAGATGTAATTCTAACTTTTTGTTCAGGTGGTTTATCCTTGATATGTTCATCTTAATCGATGACGGGTATCCTCCTTAACACCCCCAGGCAAGTTTATCCTTGATATGTTCATCCTAACCGGTGACAAATTTTCTTTCCTTTGAGTCTATCATTGATATGTTCACCTTAATCAGTGACGAATATTCTCATCTTTGGTCTCCTGCCTAGTGACTGGTAGTTGTAAATCCTATTTCTACAGTTTTTCCCCAGCAAAGATATTCTTACCTAGTAACTGGTAATGAATACACCCTCCTGGTGGTTCTTAGTGAGTCATCCTTGATATGTTCATCCTAACCGGTGACGGATGTCCTCTCTGCCAGATCTTTATTATCTCCTTACCTAGTAACAGGAAGTGGATAATAGATTTCTGCTCCTCCTGTGTTGAAGTTTATTTCTTCCCCAGTCGAGTTGAGTGCGTATTTCCGTAGTGAACTCACTTTTCCTGCATGATTCGAGTATTTCAGTTTTATTCTGATCTATTTGTTTCCCCTTCAGATTTTTTGCTTCCCCGACTGAGTCTTTCCATTTTTATGGAATTCCTCTAGTCTCCCAGTAGTTTTTAAGTCGTAGCCTAGCATATGCACAACATCTTTAACCCCCTCAGAGTCTCTGTCTCCCCAGTGAGTGTTCCTTACGGAATGCATTATGCTCATGCGGACCTTCGGTCTCTCTGATTTCTCTTCCTTTGTGGTAATATTTCCTCACAGAGAATTTGCTTTTACATTCATATCATATGCATCATGAGGTCTCTTAGGGACCAAAATTTGTTTCTATGTTGTTATTTAAGCCCATTCTACTAAGTCGATACAAATATTTTAACCTTCACCTCCTTAATTATAATGTCCTTAAATAGGGGCAGCTGTAAGACCCCAATTTTGACCCTAAGATCCCTCATGCCATCTCATCATATGCATTAGCATTGGGATCATACCTTGGCATCCTCCTTACCCCTCTTTCATTGGGTTTGTTTTGGGAGAGATCACCAAGGACTATTTGATTGTATCATACTTGTATATTATCATTTTACTAACCAAAATACCAAAAATATGTCTTTGTATTTGCCTAACTCTTTTGTAGGTAGGGCATGATCACCATTGATCTATCAAGTGCACATCTAGGGTTTAAGACCCTCATTGTTAAGAGCACAACCAAGGAATGATCCACAATGTCTCTAAGAATCATATATGAGTCCCAATGATCTCTACATATTATTTTGATCAAGATTTCTTCAAAGGTTTGGAGTTGGTTTGCCTTGGAAACCCTAATTCATCTAGGTATCTTGTACAACTTCTTCAACAAGCTTCTTCACCAATTGATCAAATTTCTCAAGGGACACTTCAAAATTCATCATCTTATGCATATATGATCTACCATGAGCCTAAAAAGTCAAGATAATTGCAAGTTAGCAAGTTGGTTGATGGTGGTTGGCCATATGATTTCATCTGATCATAATTGGGTCTCCCTAGACCCTATCTCCTACAATTGTCATCATATGAAAATTCTTCCAAGATAAAAGTTACTCTAAATGAAATTACAAACAACTTTCATGTTTAGGTCTAGAGCTAAGTTTTCTTGGAAAATCATTTTATATGTTGAAACATTATAGGTCATTTTGTCTAAACCCTAATTTAAAAGTCAACTTCCCAAGGCCATAACTTGCTCAATTTTTATGATATGAAAGACTTCCAAATTTAAAAATAAAATTGTAGATGTCTAATTCAACTTTGATGTTTGGAGTGAGAGCTAAATCAACTTTTATGACCATGTGATATGAGGTTACATTATAGGTCATTTTGGACCAATACGATTGAACAAGTGATTTTCCTCAACTTCAAAAATTTATAACTCACTCATTATAAATCCAAATCATGTCAAATTGGAGACCATTTTGAAGGTATTTGGAATAGCTACAACTTTTATGAAGACACATTTCTCATTTGGAGCTCACATAAGAAGTTAAGCAAGGTGGAATAATTGAATATGTGATTGGGCACTTAGAAATATTTTCAACGTGTTGAAATTTCCAAACTTCCACCTCAAAATTCACCATGATAAAAATTCCAAATGGAAAATTGTTCAACATAAGAGTTGTTCCTATTGATCTAAGCTTTCCAAAAAATCCTAGTTCATTCATTTTAGACTAAGTTTGATAGGTCTGCGCATGGTGTTAACAAGCCTGTATCAGTTGGCAAAATCAAATCTTCAAATGTCCAAATAACTTTGCCTTGCCATTCAAGCTTCATGCAGACCTTATTTCAGTTGATTATGGACCTAATTGGATTGCTTCATGGGCATGTACACTCCCATGCAAGCATGTGTATTTCATTACCAAATTTGGACAATTTTCAAGTGTGCAAATAACACTTCTCTTAGCTATAAATAGAGGTCTGATGCTTCATTTCAAAGGACCTTGCGCGTCAGCTCTGCCCCCAACTCTTCAAACCATCTCAATTCAAAGGAAAACCTGAGAAATTTCATTTGAAATTTGAGTTTGAATCTCACTGTTTGGAGATTCAAAAACTCCAGGACCCGAAGCTTTGCATTGTTCTTAAGCCACTTCCACAAGCTCCATAAGCAAGATCAAGCACGAATTGAAGCAAGAGAGATCCAGTTCTGCATAGCATTGAAGGTAATTTTCCAAATTTTTCTTCTCTTTGATTCTCTCTCAATTCTCATCAATTCTCTTGGATATTTGGTTGTCTAAAGTCCTACCAATGTAGGCAAGAAGATTGAGTTGCTTTGAGGTCAAATCGAAACAACTCAGTTGACACACCTCAAAATTCAACTCCACATATCTCTTTATATATTTGGAGTTAGTTAAAATTGAGGTGATATTCGTGATCTACGCCATTTTATCTTTGAGACCATGTCCTCTTCTTTCATTTTTGATGTGGTGATGAATGGACCAGTCCGACCAAGGTCGCCTGAGAAGACGACCGGTGCTTTGCTCTGGCAATGATGTGGCGTGGTCCAGAACCATTGATCTGTTTCAAAATGTTTTAATCATGAGCGTACATTGTGATTACCCTTGGTACAACGTGTTGACTCAGGCGCATCATGGAACACGCGCGCTCAACCACTTGATCTGCCACATCAATTAATGAGGCAGACCAAGTGGTCCACGTTTTTTTGATTTTTTGATTTTAATTTTTATTCCTTTGATTTTTATTAATTCATATTAATTTTAATATTGATCCAAAAAATATGAGAGTTTCACCAATTTTTTTAAAATAAAATCCTCATTCATTTTCTAAATTAAAATTATGTTTTGGATCATTATTAATATTTTTCATGATTTAATTGATTTTGTGAATATTTTTAATTATTCAAAAATACTTTTAAGTTTCCAAAAATTCTGAAAATTTTTCTCCAAGGTCCTTTGACCTTGTTTGACCTATGATAAATCTCATGGCCATTTCTTTGGTGTTTTGATGATGTTTTAGGAAATTGACCAACCATATTTAATTTAATGTATTATTTTTAGTATTTTTAATTGTTTAAATGCCAAATTAATTGTGTAGAGCCATTTGAATTGACTTTGTCAGTATGACTTGTGTTGTTAGGCCTTGGTCAAGGTTGATTTGACTTTGTTAGGTTAAGATCATTGGATTTAGGGGATTGATGGAATGTACATTCCATCTCCCAAAATTAATGAATGATCTTAATTTGGTAAAAGTCCTCCTTTGTCCAATTTGAGTTTGATCCATCCCCCCCCCCCCCCCCCTCTTCATCTCATTCCCCTTCTTTAGGCATTCATGTCATGGACCTATGATATCTCAATATCCTAAGGCTAGTTGATTGCAAAATCAACATAAGTATGGATGAGATTAGGTCCCCCACTTTGCATATTCTTTTTGTGTGTGGTATGTTTCATGAGCATAGTTCATCATACTATGTCTCTAACATGCATTAACACCAAAATTCTATTACTCGGCCTCAAATAGTTGTGACTTCTACATAAGTCCAATTACGATTACTTAATATAGTGATAAATTTTGACACAAAAGGCATAGGATTCTAGTTAGTGAGATTGTAAGTCTCCCCTCTTTCATGGTATTGTGTGGGAACTTGATCTTTTTTCCTTCCTTTGGAAGATGTCTTGGTTCAAGGATCCATGCTTGTGATAAGTGGGTTGAGTGTTCTCCGAAGAATGACTTAAAACAAAAAAAGCAAAAGCAATACTAACTTCTAACTCATTAACAACTAACAATTTAATTTCAAGTCATTTACTTTTAATGCAATTTAATTTTAAGCCTTATTCATTTTCCATTATCCATACCATTCTAATTGTTTATGTTGATGTCTTTTTCACTTTGTCCGTTTAGACCATATTTTGTGATATCTTATGTTTGTGTATATTGTGTTTGCTTGTGTAGTCTTTGACCATTAATGTACATAATAAGAACAAAAACCTTAAAAAAACATCTTGTGTGGACTGTTGGTTTGATCTGAGACAATTGGACTTAGAGTTTAGGCAACACTCCTTATGAAAAGGACTTGGCCAATGCCAAATTTTATGTAACCAAGTGTTTGTGATTTGAAACTTCATCTGATACATCATTGAAGATCCATTTGAGTTCATATGCAACATGATCATTGTGAAGCTGTTATTTTGAACCTGTGCCTTATGACTTTGTGGAATTCATCTGCTACATGGGCAAATTTGAAGGAGATCATGGAATGGCTAAGCTTGGATGTGGATATCTTTATTTGATGCCTTGCTCTTCAAGTTGATATTTTGTGCATTGTTTGTTGCTTGATTCTAATGTCCAAGGGAATTTGGGTTTCTATATGACATTCTTGTCTATTGGATTGCAGCCCATTGGTCAGATCTTTTCAATTCTCAACTTTTAAATTTATGCTTAGGATTAGTCTCTTCATCTTCTCCCCACTTATTAAATTTCAAAATCTCTCCCTTCTTTTAAAAAACTTCTTTGCTCGTGGTTGTTTTTTTCTAAACTTAGACCATATTGCAAACTAGAAACTTTAGTCTTATGCCATTGCATTTTCAAACTTCTTTTCTTAATCAAACTTGTAAATTTTCAAAAGACAAAAAGAAATAACTCATTCAAACCATTTTTAGGACTTTATGCCTTTCAAACTTAAATTTTTGCTAAAAGTAATGCATCCACTTTGAAATTTATACCACGAACTACGAGGTTTTGATCCCTTATTTTTATGTTGGTACGTAGGCACAAGTCCGAAGGTGTTGTCAAACACAAAAAAAATATAATTAATGAATTCTTTTCTCATCCCCCCATTCTATTTGTTTGCAAACATCATTTATACCAAAACACATATGCATACAAAAAAGGGCTCCCTAGGACACTTTGGGTGCTAGTACCTTCCCTCTGTGTAACCAACCCCCTTACTTGTAATCTCTGGTATTTTATTAGTTTTGATTTGAAAACTTCTTATTTGTGGGTTTTGTTCGTACTTTTCCCTTTTTCCTTGGAAACAATAAAAGCACGGTGGCGACTCTTGTTATTTGATGTCTAGCTTATCCATAGCTTGATGATCATGAATTTACCACTACAGGGAGAATGTAGTTGCATGTTCCTAATACATTCAGAGGGAGTACCCTAATACAATGCTTTCATTGCTTGTATTATCGCTTTAATTTTCATTTCCTTTCTCTTATTAAGTATCCTTCATAATTGCACATCCTATTTTAGTCAAGTTTTTGAAATGATTCATTTTTAGTATGCATAAATCAATTATTATATTTAAGATTTGATCATGATAGTTTAAGTCAATTACTTGAGTTAGTGAAACAAGAACCATAAGTGATATCAATTCAAGACATGTTGGAAGTAAAGTCTCAAACTATTTTGAAAAATTAAGATTCATTGTGTGTGATTCAAATTACTCATTATCCATTACTCGAATCAAGCACAACAAAGGCAAAACAGGATAATTTTGGTTACTATGATTCGATTCACAGATTAAACCTGATTCAAAACATGTATCTCTGTTGTTTGAATCAAAGTTTATGCATGACTCGAATCATAAACTTCCCGGTAGCCATTGGACTCTCTTATTCAAATCATGCTTAACACATGTTTCAAATCATGAATCTGTGTGACTCAAATCACAGGAAAATGAGTAGCTGTTTTTATGAGATCTTGTTTCATACTAGTTGCTCATTTGACTCAAATTATGAAATTCACTTAACTCGAATATGACAAAAAAATTTATCCATTGTTGTGCTTAATCTCAAGCACATAGAAAATCATTTTATCATCATTTTTCATAAGTTAATATCATCAACATTGTGATTTTCTATGAAACTAACACCCTCTCACTTTTGAAAGTTAAAAAACTCCTGCAATCAAATTTCTTTTATCTTCAACTTTAGTTTGATTTCAGATCTTGATCATGAGATATTTTTAATTGATTCAAGGAGACATCTTCTTGAAACTAATAATTATTAAAGATTTTAAATGAGATTTTCTAGTAGCTTGCAAGATTGAGGTTGTTGTCATTGATCCTGAGAAATTCCAATGAAAAGAAGGAGGGTTTTCTCTCCATATTGCCTTGGTAGTGATTGTTTGGAAGACTATAGAAAACGCAGAGTTCTTCTCAAATCTTCAAATAGTTCATCACTCAAGGAATCAATATGATAAAAATGTGATGGCTACACACGAAGGCTTGGAGCAGATTGATGATATTGAAAGATTTAAAAAGCGTTAATCGAGTAAAGATTATGTAGAAGAGTTTAGCATTACATTGGATACAGGTCAAGATCCAGATATAAGATTTTATTTTTCTCAACATTATTGTAGATTAGTGATTGTATGAACTCTTTCAATATTTGTCGAAATAAAAAGGAATAATGTAGGTTCTAGTGGGAAACCATTGAAGAGTGCACGTTGTCAAAGCGAGGAGGAACGCCGAAGAACTATAAATCCCGATGTACTTTCTCCTTTTAACTTGAATTTAATTTTAGTAAGATTTTCATGCTTAGTATTTCAATTCTAGCATAGTTTATCATTTATCCATTTGGTAGTGATTTATTACGTAAGGTTGGATTTTGTTAGAAATGGTGCCTAATTGAGCTGAAATGATGAGTAAATTATGAGAAACAATTGAGGTTAGAGTTCAATGATATTGAATCATTGTATAAATACATCACATGGAATATACAACTGAATCAATTGAATACCTTGTGTATCATTATAAAATCATCAATTGTTATTTGTAAATTGGTTAAGCGTTAATGTGATCAAGTTTCAATCAAAGTATAATTTTTATATTTTCGCTTCAAATCTTCCGCACACACTTTTGAAAAACCTTTGATATTCAGTCTTCGAAAAAGACGTTGAATTTTTTAATAAGGATCTATTCACCTCCCTGTAGATTGTTTTTCTACTTTTATATTCTCACCCAACAATATATATATATATATATATATATATATATATATATATATATATATATATATATATATATATATATATATATATATATATATATATATATATATATATATATATATATATATATATATATATATATATATATATATATATATATATATATATATATATCATTTTATATAATGTATTAATCAACATTTAAACTTTATTTTTTTATTTATGATTTTTTTTAATTGAGAACTTTTTGTTTGTGCACACCTTTTAATTAACTTTATTTATAATTGATTTACTTGTATTTTCATAAATTGATTAATTAATAAGTTTTGTCACGTAAATAAACATAAAAATCAATTCATATCTCTTCAATAAAAAAAATCAAATCACTCTCAAATTAATTAAATCAAAATCTTTTTCCTATTAAAATCAGATGAAAAAGGAAAGTTGACTACACATTTTGTTTATCCTCGAATAATAGAACACTCAGTATACGTCGTGTTCAAACTTGTGAGATATTGGATGGAACTCTAGTATGGTTGAAGGTAGCTTCTTGGTTCGACAATTCGACAGGACCTTAGCATGTCGTCGAAGTCTGTTCACATGTTGTAGTCGAGGTATGCTAGGATTGTTAGCATGTCGAATTGGGCATGTTTGTTATGCCTAATTATTTAAGTTAGATTGTTCTCTAAATTAGTTTGTGTAATAGGCCCGTGTGTAAAAGCCCCTTAGTTTAGTATGTTAGTTTTCTAATAAATAACATAGTAGTCTCACATCATTGTATAACGCAAATCCTAATTAAGGTGTAAGAGGTTATTTTCTATTATGTAAACCTTGTAATCTTGTTTCAAAGAGAAAGTAAAAAATAACAGTTTATAACCAATTTCATTATGTTCTTATTGTTTTCTTCTTTTCTACCATTGTGGGTTTCTTATCGATCAAGAAACCAATTATACTTAATAACTCCGACATAGTTTTCACAACAAATTAGTTCGGTGAGCATGGAGAAGATGTCTTCAACAAAGTATTAGATTTAAAAGTTCACCGGAGGGAATGATTTTGGTATGTGGCACTTGAAGATGAAAGCCCTACTGGTTCAATATGGTTGTTTATAAGCGTCGAAGGGAACCTCAACCATGGATGTTGCGTTAAAGGATAAAGAAAAATTGACTATGGTAGAGAAAACCCACAACACCATATTATTGAACCTTGGTGATAAGGTTCTTCGACAGGTTTCGAAGGAGACGACGACGTCGGGTCTTTGGGAGAAACTCGAAAGTTTGTACATGACCAAATCATTGGTCAATCGCCTCTACCTGAAGAAATCTTTGTATTCAGTCAAGATGAGTGAAGACTTGGATGAGTAGTTGGATATGTTCAATAAGTTGATTCTTGATCTTGAAAATATCAATGTAAAAATCGAGGATGAAGATCAAGTGTTGTTACTATTGTGTGCTTTTCCCAAGACATGCTCACTTCAAAGAAACTCTCTTGTATGGAAGAGAGTCCCTGATCTTTGAAGAAGTTCAATTTGCCTTGTACTATAAGGATTTGAATGAATGAAAGGAGCATGGGCCATCTTCGACTGAAGAAGGTATGTCGATTAAGGTGAATTTCACAAAGAGAGATGACAAGTTCGACAAGAAGAAGGGTAAAAGTCAGCAGAAGTCTTATAATGGTGATGCATCTGGTATTCGATGTTATCACTATAAGAAGGAGGGTCATACAAGAAAAGTGTACCATGAACGCCTGAAAGATCATGGAGGTAACGATAATGGAAACGCAACAATTATTCAAGATGATTTTGAATCATCTGATGTTCTTGTGGTTTCAAGTAGCGACTCAAGTAAAGAATGGATTATGGATTCAGGTTGCACTTGGCACATGACTCCAAACAAAGACTTATTCGAGGAACCATGTGATCAAGATAGTGGATTTATATTGCTTGGAAAAAATAAAGCTTGCAAGATTGCAGATGTTGGATATATGAGATTCAAGCTCCATGATGAGTCAATAAGGTTGTTGACTGAAGTCAGGTATGTACCTGATTTGAAGAGAAAGTTGATTTCTCTTGATGAATTCGACAAGAAAGGATTTGTTTTCCAAGGAGAGAAAAGTATTCTAAAATTCATGAAGGGATCGAAGGAAGTCTTATGAGGCGTTAAAAAACAAGGATTGTATACCCTTAAGGCTGAAGTTATTAGTGGTTCTGCAGTTGTTGCATCCACGAATCCTTTGTTGAAGACAGAAATTTGACACATGAGATTGGGCCATGTCAGAGAAAAGGGTCTGGTCGAATTGGGGAAACAAAATCTACTTAGTGGAGACAAATTCGAAAAGATGAAGTTTTATGAACCATGTGTACTTGGAAAATCTTGCAAAGTGAAGCTCGATAAAGGCAAAAAAAGAACACATGGATCCCTTGATTATATCAATGTTGATCTTTGGGGGCCTGCGAGGTGTCCATCACATTCAGAAGCAAGGTATTTTCTATCTATAATTGATGATTATTCCAGAAAGTTATGGGCATTCATCCAAAAGACTAAGGATGAAACTTTTGAGAACTTCAAAAGTTGTAAGACTTTGGTTGAAAATCATACTAGCATGAAGGTCAAGAGGTTGAGAATCAAAAATGGCCTTGAATTTTGCAATGAGGCATTCAAAAAAATTTGTGCATCCTCTGGTATTGCAAGGCATATAATTACTGCAGGTACTCCCCATGAAAATGGTTTGGCTGAAAGGTTTAATCGAACCATTTTAGAAAGAGTCTGAAGGAGAAGAGCGATCCAAAATGCAACGGAATTTTAAAAAAAAATCTCCTTTAGTGATCCTTACGAATGGGCATGATCAGTGATAGAATCATTACCTCTTGTGGCGATTGAAACCTTTGATGCAGATCTACGGAGCGATCATGAACGTTGAATGGTGACAACGCCTCTACTCAGTCCATATGAACGGATTCCTTCAATCTCAGCGCTAGATGCTATGAATGAAGGCTTTGAGTGATAGAGAGAGAAACGAAATTACAACTGCACAAATGCTTCTGCACAAGGGTTCTATTTATAGAACCACTTGTGTGGGCTTCAAGCTAAAAATCCCACTTAAGTGTATGGGCCCATACCTTATGATATGCCAAAATCACTTAAGCATGTGGTACCTTACCATATTTCGTATTCTACTTAAGTACACCGTACCTTACGATGTTCTACAATTCACTTAAGTGCACCGTACCTTACGGTGTTCCTTAGTTACTCAATCTCTCATCAATCCGTCCTTTTGTGTTTGACGCTTTAGGTTTTCGCGACATTAGCAATTATATTAAATCACGTATTTAACATAATAAATAGTGAGCGATATCTAGCAACATATCACTGCTACCCAAGACACGAAAATGTCATGTGATCTGACAAATCCTTTTGTGATAATACTTATGTGTATAATTACCTTTTTGCCCTTATGTCTATATTGAACACAAGGCATAGACCGTGTCATCCTTGTCTAGTTCAATATTGGGCCCGTAGACATTTATCCTGTTACGTAGGATGAGCAAATTCCATCTAGGCCACTCATGTCCCTCAACATGCTTCGTGGAGTACCCATCAATTGTCTTATGGTCATCCAGTTACGGACAATGTTTGATCAGAAATAAGGCACTCGACTCTACATCTAGGGTACATAGTGGTTTCAGGTCAAAGGGTGGTATACACCATTATCACCATGAGAATAACTTATGACACTTAGCATAACATTCTATATAGTATTCTCATAGCGGGTAAATTCAGTATAAATATTACTCTCAATATTCATACTCATGTTTAAGACTTGATAACTCTTTATCCATGATCCATGAGATGTGGTCATCAGTCTATATACATAATAGTCTTAGTGCTTTAATGTTATCCTACTTCACAATAAAGCTTAACTACAAATACTTTAAGAATAGTGTCCTTATGTTTAATGGGATCTCATGATTAAGTCACACTTGATACATTAAACGGACTAGCTATTCTAGGAACTTTATTAAACAAACATAATAAAGAAAAATCCTTTTAAGTACCAAAAGTATTGGCCTTTAGGGCTTACACCAACATTAGATGCATGTTGACTAGTGCTGGGTAAAAGAAGGTGTTTTGGGAAGAGGTGATAAGTGCATATTTATGCACAATTCTCCTACTTTTTACTTAGACATTTCTTTATTTTATTTTGTTTACTTTTATATTTTATTATGTTTTCATATTTTATTTTATTTTTAGTTTAATTTAATTTTCGCACTTATTTTTCAGCTTTAGCAGTCTGCGCGGAAACGATCATAACTGGAGTTCCGGGAATCCGTTTGAGGCATTCTAAAAATCACCGGAAAGCTAAGAGAGAGAGCTACGACTTTCGTGTTGGAGTCGAAGTCGGATTCGGAGCTCAAAATTCCAGAATTTCGTTTCAAGTTACAGCATTAGAATTTTATTTTAGTGTTGGGTCATGTTGTGGGCCTGGGTTATATTTTCGACCCAGTTGGGTTTTGAACCGGATCCATTTTTTATCTTTTTAAGGAGAACGTGTGTACTGTTCACGGGGGAAAATCACGGTTCATGCACGAATTTGAGAGCTTGCAAGGAATGACTATGGAGAACTAATTTCCCAAGAATCAATTCACTGTAATCGGATGCCACTTTGAGGTTCTTTTATAATTTTCCATTAATCTGTTCCTTTGAATTATATCTATAATCACAATTACTTGCTTAATTTAATTGTTTTTACATGAGAGAATTCTTTAATTTGATTGTTGTCTGCTTTTGAATCAATTTCGTGATTAGTGTAGCTTTTGCATTATCGCGTTCGATCATATTGCGTTTGCTTAATTCGCAATAGTTTTAATCTGTTTGCTTTACTCGGAATTCAGGGGCATACTTCGTATAATTGTTATTGCGCTTGTCAGTAGCTTTTGTAATCGAATAGGATCAGACTCGTTTAGGGAATTGGAATTTTATAGGGATCAATGATAAGTCGGAAGATGATATAGTGGGTTGATTCGTTTCAACTTATTCAAATAATCACTTTTCATAATCACTTATTTTCTGCATTTTTGTAATTGAACACCAAATCAACCCCCCCCCCCATTCGATTACGTTTAATTATTACAAACAAGAATCCTTGAGACGATATCCGAGTTTAATTGTCGCTGTATTACGTTTTTACAAAATTACTCGTTTTGATCCGCGCGCGACAGCGGATCAAATTGGCGCCGTTGCCGGGGATTCTTGATTATATTAATCGTCTTTATAGTCATAGGTGTTGTTTTTTTTTTAGCATTTTTTGCCTTAACTTCCTTGCGTTCGAGTCTTTTTGCGGTTTAGGGAAAAAAACTGTTTTTAAACAAATTGTCTCAGATTATTCCGATTTTTTGTCGATTCATTAGGAAAAAATCCGTAATCAAAAGCCTCTATTTATGTAATAAATAGTGGATGCCGCCCTAAAAAACCGAAATTCCTTATTTTTCTATTTTTTATGATTTATTTTCGGTTATGGTAGTTTTAAAAAAATCTGAAAAAATTCTCAAAATTCTTAATTAACGTCATTAGATTAATTTCGGTGTTAGTTTATTTTTCTAAATTTATTTTAATCATTTTCCTTCATTGTGTTTGTTTTTTACTATGGTTGACCAAAGAACTTTAAGGCAGTTAGCTGTCCCTGATGTGAATTACAATGACATGTGTATTGAATATCCTGAAGCTCATACTCCTTTTGAATTGAAATCTGGTTTAATACACTTGTTTCCAAGGTTTAGTGGTCTTGCAGGTGAGGATCCGCATGAGCATTTGAAGGAATTTGAGGTTGTATGCTCTGCATCTTCTGGACCTTCACTAGAAGATATTGTCAAACAAATGGCTGCAAATAATCTCCAGTTTCAACAACAAGTAGATTCTACTTTAAATACTTTGCAAACACAGATTGGGCAGCTTGCCACTTTGGTGAATGCCATGCAGCAAGCTCAAGGATCAAACCAACAACCCTTGGAAGAACATTCTGTTTTTCAAATAGATTTGATTTCTGAAATTGTTGATGATACTTGTAGTGATTTGTTTGCATCTGATTTTCCATCATTGTCTGGTTTTGATGATGTTTATTCTTGTGATATTTGTACTGAAACTAAAATTTGCTCTGTTTGTGCTGAAATTGAGGCTGCCTTGCAAGTTGATATTCTTACTGCAGATGAGGTTGCAAATAAAGTTGTTCAGGTAGATAAAGGTCTTGACATCCCGGCTGCCCCAAACACTCCTTCTATTGAGCAGCCACCTTCCCTCGAGCTGAAGCAACTTCCTGAAAATATGAAATATGCTTATTTAGAGATGAATGAAAAACTACCGGCTATAATTTCTTCTAATCTTGATTTCGATCAAGAAAATAAGCTTTTGCGGGTTTTAAGGAAGCATAAAAAGGCATTTGGTTGGACATTGGCTGACATTCCAGATCAGATCACCTTCACGTGTCCATTTGACACTTTTACTTTTAGAAGATTCTTTGATCCTGGAATAAAAGGCGAAGATACTAATAAAAATTTCAAGTTCAATGGACATTACCCAAAGCTATTCCATGACAGCCCCACTTTGGAAGAAGAAAATGTAGAATATATCTCTTTGGGAAAGGCTGCTTATGTGATCACCTATCCTCCTTGACTACTCGGGTGTGTTCTTTCCTCTCTCTTTTCTCTCTTATTTTATGTTTGTTTCTTTCATTGAGGACAATGCATATTTTAAGTGTGGGGGAGGGAATACTTTAGTTTCTTTGTTTTTGTTCTTTGTTTTGTTTTGTTTTTGTTTTCTTTCTAAAAAATTTGCATTTTTGTTGAAAGTTTTATGCTATAGACTACTTTGAGTCGAGTTTACGGAGACTTGAGAAAAATTCACAAGATCGGTATTGTTTTAACACCGTAAGTCTCCTGCATATGGAAATTGAGTTGAATTTTTATTATGTTTTAGCCGTATATTCGCATCCTCTGACAGCTCTTGAGTAGTTTATTTCAGCAGTCAGCACCATCTCACACACACTCTACGCAGGGAAGCCGATGAATATAAGTGAGTGTTCCGAAAAAGGAAAAAAAAAAAAAGAGAAAAAAATAAATAAAGGAATGCACCTTCTAAGTTTGGTGACCCTCACCCGGTCACTTAACTCAACGGTTGTAGAACATTCAAAAAAAAAGAGTTTTTGACTCGTTATTAGTTGGTTCAGCGGTTTCTGGTGCTGAACTTGGTAGGGCGAATTACGGTCCGATCCCCCGCAACTACAAGTGAGTAAGTAAAGGGTTATGCCACTTAAGTCCAGAACCCCGTGCAGAAAAGGATCAGAGTCACTAACCGGTCGCCTTGCTATGAGTGTGTGGAGATAACGGGCTTAATGTGATTGCGCCTGAATGAAAAAGGGCAAAAGAAGGATGAGTAAGTTAGGCTTTAGTATAATAATATGATTCGAGTTGATTTGTGTATTCAGGAGGTTTATGTCTCCATAACTGTGGATTAGTGTTCTTACAATATCCTTAGTGTGCAAGATTAGTACCTATCAATGCAAACTTAACCGAAGAAGACTTGTAGCCTGGAATGAGTAGCTATTGATGTGTGTGTGCTTTCTTTGTTTTATTTCAATTTTGCTCGGAGTGCAAAAGTTCAAGTCCGGGGAATTTGATAAGTGCATATTTATGCACAATTCTCCTACTTTTTACTTAGGCATTTCTTTATTTTATTTTGTTTATTTTTATATTTTATTATGTTTTCATATTTTATTTTATTTTTAGTTTAATTTAATTTTCGCACTTATTTTTCAGCTTTAGCAGTCTGCGCGGAAACGATCATAACTGGAGTTCCGGGAATCCGTTTGAGGCGTTCTAAAAATCGCCAGAAAGCTAAGAGAGAGAGCTACGACTTTCGTGTTGGAGTCGAAGTCAGATTCGGAGCTCAAAATTCCAGAATTTCGTTTCAAGTTACAGCATTAGAATTTTATTTTAGTGTTGGGTCATGTTGTGGGCCTGGGTTATATTTTCGACCCAGTTGGGTTTTGAACCGGATCCATTTTTTATCTTTTTAAGGAGAACATATGTACTGTTCACGGGGGAAAATCACGGTTCATGCACGAATTTGAGAGCTTGCAAGGGATGACTATGGAGAACTAATTTCCCAAGAATCAATTCACTGTAATCGGATGCCACTTTGAGGTTCTTTTATAATTTTCCATTAATCTGTTCCTTTGAATTATATCTATAATCACAATTACTTGCTTAATTTAATTGTTTTTACATGAGAGAATTCTTTAATTTGATTGTTGTCTGCTTTTGAATCAATTTCGTGATTAGTGTAGCTTTTGCATTATCGCGTTCGATCATATTGCGTTTGCTTAATTCGCAATAGTTTTAATCCGTTTGCTTTACTCGGAATTCAGGGGCATACTTCGTATAATTGTTATTGCGCTTGTCAGTAGCTTTTGTAATCGAATAGGATCAGACTCGTTTAGGGAATTGGAATTTTATAGGGATCAATGATAAGTCGGAAGATGATATAGTGGGTTGATTCGTTTCAGCTTATTCAAATAATCACTTTTCATAATCACTTATTTTCTGCATTTTTGTAATTGAACACCAAATCAACCCCCCCATTCGATTACGTTTAATTATTACAAACAAGAATCCTTGAGACGATATCCGAGTTTAATTGTCGCTGTATTACGTTTTTACAAAATTACTCGTTTTGATCCGCGCGCGACAGCGGATCAAGAGGCTATTTCGACAGTAACATATCTGATAAACAAATGTCCTTTGACTGTGTTAGATATGAAGACACCTGGATACATTTGGTCGAGACATCCACCAGATCTCGATAAACTTATAGTATTTGGCTGCATAGCCTATGCTCATATTAGGCAGGACAATGTCGAACCTAGAGCTCTGAGATGCATGTTCATGGGATACCCTGAAGGAGTTAAAACTTATAGGCTATCGTGCCTAGAGCCAAGTCACAAAAGGTGTATCACCAATCGAGATGTAGTTATCAATGAGGCGAAGATGGATTTCAAGAAAATTGATGACGTTAGTCGAAGTGCATAGGTGTCTGAGAAGAGATGGAACAAGAAGAGATTCCTATTGAGGTGGGGCATGTTGATGCTAAATTGTGTATCCCAAATCAAGTTGAAGAAGAAGCATAAGATTCTAAAGATACTGAGGAAGATGAGGAAATTGTGAATGACTACCTGTTGGCAAGAGATAGGCCGAGAAGAGCCATCAAGCCACCTCAAAGACTTGGGTATTCAGATCTCATAACTTATTCCTTAATTTCTGCAAGTGAGGTTCTAGATAAAGAACTAGAGACTATAAGGAAGTTATGAGGAGTCAAAATAAGACTTAATGGCTGAAGGCCATGGTGTCGCAACCTAAAAAAAGATGCGAAAAAAATAACCGGCAAAGAAAGAAAAGACAGAAGAGTCGCCACCGTGCGTTATTTATCCCAAAGGAGGGAACGGAAACGCTCGAAGAAAACCTGAAGAAGAAAAAAAGGAAAAGACAAGGTCTCGCAACCAAATCTTGAGTTCAGGAGTCGATTATGCGAAGGGAAGGTATTAGCACCCCTACGCATCTGTAGTACTCTACGGGATCCACTCTTGTTGTTCTCGTCTAAAGGGTGTATGTTTATCTAATGTACTATTTACTAAAAGAGGGTCAAAAGAAAAATGACTCGCACGGATGTCGCATCCACTGCATACGTATCTCATCTGAGCATGAGAATCAGAGTCTTCGTAGCTCGGCTACCTATGGGTTAAAGAGAAGTGTGCTTGCTAAGACATCGCGTCTTATGCCTACGTATCTCATCTGGAATGAGAATTAGAGCAAAACGTAGTTCAGCTAACTACGGGAACAAGGGTCTCGATTGCAACTAGGGCAAGAGAAAGGGAAGGTCTCGATCGCAACGAGGGCGAGAGAAAAGAATCACAACAAGGGCGAAAGCAAGCAAGGATTAGTTGTTAGTCGTCAGTCAAAACTCGGCAAGACATCGCGTCTTGTGCCTACGTATCTCATTTGAACATGAGAATCAGAGTTGTCGTAGTTCGACTAACTACGGGAACAAGGGTCTCGATTGCAACTAGGGCAAGAGGAAGGGAAGGTCTCGATCGCAACGAGGGCGATAGAAAAGAATCGCAACAAGGGCGAAAGCAAGCAAGGATTAGTTGTTAGTCGTCAGTCAAAACTCGGCAAGACATCGCGTCTCGTGCCTACGTATCTCATCTGAACATGAGAATCAGAGTTGTCGTAGTTCGGCTACCTAGGGGTTAAGGATTGCCATCTGAACATGGACTTACAAAGGAGGACACCCGTTGTGTCAAAGGAGAGTGGGCAATGTGTTCACGTCCTAGCAGTAGGTGTCACAGCTCGTTGAATCGAGTCTTAGGCAGTTACCTCTTTGCAATAGAATGGACTGACATGCCATAAGATCGGAGACGCACGGAAGGTCTAAAAGTGGGGAAGCTCTGCCCTAGAGTTGTCATGCAATGTGGACCTATGTGTTAGGATTTACAAATGGGAACATCTACCTAATGTTAGCATGCAAAGAATAAGGGAATACTACCTATGTTATCATACAAAGAAAAAGGGAATCCTACCTATGTTATCAGACAAAGAATAAGGGAATTCTACCTATGTTATCATGCAAAGGGTTCTACCTAATGGGTGCTACCTAAACGGAACAAGAGTCGACGGATGGGGCAAGGAGAGGATAAGGGTAGATGGTGATGCCTGAAGCAATCGACTTACAAGAGGTAGATGGCGATGCATGAAGCAATCGACTTACAAGAGGATAGATGAATACGTGCTGGTTCTGTTAAGTTTTGAAAATGATTACTCGACGTTGGATCGAGGTTTTGATCTTGTTTTGAAATGGTTATCGGATGTTCGTTTTAATTCTTGTATTAACAGATGAATAAAGAATGAAAGAATAAACATTATACACTTCATGGGAGAGGGGTACATTTGTTATGAATGGGGGTGGTTCATGGCAATCAGACAATAAGAATAATATGCCTCATACATCATACAAGTAGGCAACAATCAACAATCAAGTCAGATAAATAAACAAGTATATAATCAAATCAAAGAATCAAAGAATTGAAATAATGAAGCATTAGACAATGCATGAGGAGTGTAAACATGTTAAACAATCAAACAATAGAAGCATGAATGAAAGAAACAAGTATAACAAATATCAGATGAATCGGACAGATGCAACTATGCACACAAAGGATCAATGAATAATTTAATCGGGAAATGATGCAAGGATCAAATAAAATCAAGATGAAAGGCCTCTAATACACGGCATATGAGATGAACAAGGGAGGGTCAAAAGATCTCTTCAATTGCCCTAAGCAATCCCTAAGTCAAACATCAATCATAGAAAAAGTCAACTGAAAAGTCAAGTCAACTTAAAAAATGTGAAATAAATAGTAAATTAATCAAGAGAATTATGAAAAATTAAACTAACTAAGGTGGGGTCAGGACATCATCATCCCCCAAAAATATTTTAAAAATAATGTGAATTAGTGTATAAATTAATTGAAATAAAACAGAAATCAAATGAAAAGTCGACCAAACAAACTAGGTCAAAAATAAATCCAAAATAAATTAAAAATGGGAAATAAAATTCCAAGAAAAAGGTCAGGTTGACCATGAGACATTGGTCAACCCTCATCCCAAAAATCAAAAGTTAAAAATAATTCTAAGTCATGAAAATAAAATCAAGAAATGAATGTGTATTAAAATGATTTACTTGAAATAAATAATTAAAATAAAATATTAACATTAAATAAATATGAAAATAAAAATTAAATAAAATTAAATAAAACATCAAGAAATATAAAAAATATTTTTTTGGATTTTTATGAAATAAGAAAATATTTTAAAACAATTAAAATCTAAACAGAAAATAAAATGGAAATAAAAAAATGAAAATGAAAAGAGAATGGATTAATGGGCCAGACGGGTGGTGTGTGAAGAGCAATTGACGTGCCAGGCCCAATCCAACATGATTAATGAGTCCAACGCGTGACATTAAAATGAATAACGTTTTATTAAATAAAACATGTCACTTGTACATCAATTGGTCCCGGCAATGTTAAGTCGCTACAGGACAAAAAACATGTGCACGGCCAGGATTGTAGCATGCATTTTCGATCCAGCGGTTCATGTGACGACATGTGGTCGTCCTCTCCAAAGAACCCTAACACCATGCAACAGCAACACGAAAACGCAAATGGATTTTCTCTAACTTCCAATCAATAATGCAAGCTCGATAATGCATCAAATGACATGGTATAAAAAGCAAATTTCAAGTATGCAATGAGTAGAACATCATAGTATCTTATTTCAATGAAAATAATGGCTTGAACATAAAGAAAAGTGAACAGAAAGATGGCCTCATGAAAACGGATATGGATAGTGTAAACTCATCAACATGAAAAATGCCTCATGTTGAGGGCTTTATAAACAAGCATGGCATAATGTTGACAACATAAAGCAAGCATGGAATGGCATGGTAACATGATAAGCATGGTGAACATGAAAAAACAAGTAATGAACAAGTATGAATGAGCATGAAATGAGCAAGGCCATTGTCATGGGAATGGATTAAAAAGCTTACCTAGTGGATGTAAGGTCCACTGCCTCTTGGTATTAGAGAAGATGGAAGGAGAAAGATGCTGCTCTTGGTGCTTCAATGCCTTAGCTTGAGAAATGGAAATGGAATGAAACTTGATATTTTTCTCCTTGCCTTGCTTAGCTCGAAATATCACAGCCACCACCACTTCAGATTAGGGTTTAGAAGCTTATATATGTTGGCTCAAGGTGTCCTTAATGGGCTTAAATCCAATCTGATTTGGTTATGTGCATTTGGAGCAAAAGTGGCAATGTGAGGTGGTATTAGGAAATGGCTCATTTTGGCAAAGTTTGAGTGAGTAGAAACAAAGATACATGGCCAAATGAGGAAAAGAATGTGGGTTGGTTGGTTTGTGCAGCATGGCATGGAAATAAGTCCAAGATGGTGACTTTGTGACTATGTATCTTGATGAATACATGACCAAATGACAAGGCAATGCAAACAGTTGGAAGAGTCCATGGAGCTTAACATTTTTCATGTTGGGCACAAATTGCAATGATGAGTGGAAAGAGGTGAAAATGGCCATAAAATCGTGTCTCACCATCTGCAAAATGGCTGGGCCAGTTTGGCCTAAATGCTGCCTAAAAATTCAGTTCATGATGCCAACTTTAGATGAGTGCATCTCTCAAACCAGTGATCCAAATGGGATGATTCTAAAAGGTGTGAAAGAGGACATGGCAAGGTATAATTGTTATGAAGAAAGTATTTTCAAAATATGCCTTGAAGTGCAAGAAATCTGGCCAAGAAGTCTTGACAAATTTTGCAGATTTTGGACTTAGAAATTTTTCTAAGTGTCTTAGAAAAAATGTCTCACTTTGACCAAGCATAACTTTCTCACCTTTAATCCAAATGGAGAAAACTTTATATCTCTAGAAAGCTTGGAACAAGAGGAACAACTTTCATGTTGGAGAAATTTTCAAATGGAGCTTGCATCTTGATGGAAAATGGGCTTAAAGTGGGTGCAACAATCATGAAAACTTGCCCTAAATGGAAAGTCAACCATTTCCAAATTTAGTAACTTTTCCGACTCCTGATTAAATGATGAATCCATGATCCAACCTTGATCAAATTTCACATGTAGGCTCCCTTAGGCATGAATTTTGAGATTCCACTCTCAAAATGTCAGGAGTTGACTTTTCTGGCCCTACAGTTGACTTTTCCCAAACTGTCGGATTCTCGATTCCATTGATCAATTGAAGCACCTCTGGCTCAAATAAAGGGCTGGTTTTTTGTATGTAGACCCTTGTGGGCATATGGAGGTCCATGGAAAAGAGTTTCACCCAAGGAATCAGAAATAAACTGACTTTATACCAAGACCCTAGTTTTAGGGCAAAATGATCAAGAACTGATTGCACTAATTGCCAATGGATCTTTCTGAGATAAATGTGAGTCTTCCTAGACCAAGATTCCTCTCTAATCATGACATGAATGAGCCCCCTTTACTTCCAACCAAACATTGCCTGTTGCAGGTAGCCATGAAACCCTAATTTCTGATTAAATGCAGATGCACACTCTGAGAGCTCTGAATCTTCCACTGATGAACTGTAGACCACAATAAGATACCTGGACCACCTTGAGACCCTTGAGACTTGTATACTTGGAGAATGAAGTCCAATTCTCAATCTTGCTTTGTATGGGCTCCTTCTGTTAAGGAGTGATCAACCAAGACCCGATTCCCATGTCATTAATGCAGTACGCAATGAGTATGACCTAGTATGATGTCAATGAAATGTGAAACATAATCCCATGCTTCCAGAAAAAATGAAGGGTAAATTTTGGGGTATTACACATGGATGATATGATGAAGGCTTTTCATGATAACCACACTTGGGAACTGATAAATAAACCTGTTGGAGCCAGGTTAGTCAACTGTAAGTAGATTTTCAAAGTTAATGAAGGAATTGAAGGAGTGACGTCGAAGAGATACAAGACAAGATTGGTTGCAAGAGGTTTCACTCAGAAATAAGGTGTCGACTTCAATGATTTGGTCTCTCCTGTTGTGAAACACAAGTCCATTCGAATGTTACTTTCCATAGTGGCACAGTTTGACATAGAATTGGAACAAATGGACGTGAATACTGCTTTATTGTATGGAGATCTAGATGAAATAATCCTGATGAGGCAACCAGAAGGGTATGCAGAAAAGGGTAAAGAAAATTTTGTGTGCAAGCTGAATAGATATTTATATGGACTGAAACAATATCCTTGACAGTGGAATAGAAAATTCGACAAGTTCATGACACACATAGGTTTCATTAGAAGTCAGTTTGACCACTCTATTTACTTCAGATTTTGACCTGGGAATTCATTTGTTATTTTTTTTGCTTTATGTGGATGATATTACCATAGAAAGCAACAATATTGATGATGCAATGAAGGTAAAGGTTGAACTCAATAAGGACTTCGATATGAAGGATCTAGGAGAAACATCTAGAATTCTTGGGATTGACATCCGAATACATAAAAAGCAGGCAAAATTATGCTTATCTCAAGAGACATACCTACGAAAGATTCTTGACAAGTTTGGCATGTCGAATTCAAAGCCTATTGTGACTCTGACAAACCCTCAATTCAAGCTGAGTATAGATCAGTGTCCAAGTACTGAGGTCGAAAGAGCTTATATGATTAGCATCCTATATGATAACATAGTATGTTCTTTTATGTATGATATGATTTGTACTAGACCTAACATAGCATATGTAGCAAGTCTTGTAAGCAGGTACATGGTGAATCTTGGAAGGGCTTACTGGCAAGCATTGAAGTGGATTCTAAGGTACATAAATGCGTCTATGAACAGAGTCCTGATTTAGGGTGGAGCATATGGTGAAAATAGTAAAGTAGAAATCGAAGGGTATGTCGACTCTGATTATGTAGGTTGTATGGATTCTAGAAAATCTATTTCTGGATATGTGTTCACTATGTTTGGCACAACAATCAGTTGGAAAGCAACACTTTAGAAGGTTGTTATCTTATCAACCACTGAAGCGGAATATATCGTCCTCACTGAAGCTGTAAAAAAAGCATTGTGGCTTGAAGGTTTTGCTAAGGAACTAAAACTTCAAGGTTGAGTTATCATTGTTAAATGTGATAGTCAAAGTGCTATACACCTATCGAAGAATTCATCCTATCATGAGCGAACCAAGCACATGGATGTGAGCCTGCATTTTATCAGAGGGGTAATCAGGCATGGAGAAGTCCAAGTGCTGAAGACAATACCAAGTTGCAAGTTTTTCCACTGTATGCAGTTGATAAAGCTGCATGAAGAAAGCTAGTTTGTTACCGTGATGTTATAGAGTTTGTTCCAAGGTGGAGATTTGTGAGATGTTAGATTGAACTCTAGCATGGTCTAAGGGTAGCTTCTTGGTCCAACAATTTGACAAGACCTTAGCATGTCGAAGTCTCTTCACATGTTGTAGTCAAAGTATGCTAGGATTGTTAGCATGTCGAGTTGGGCATGTTTGTTATGCCAAATTGTTTAAGTTAGCTTGTTCTCTAAGTTAGCTTGTGTAATGGGCATGTGTGTAAAAACCCATTAATTTAGTATGTTAGTTTTCTGATAAATAACATATTGTCGCAACCTGAAAAAATACAGAGGTGCGAAAAAACAACCGGCGAGAAAGAAATGACAGAAGAGTCGCCACCGTGCGTTATTTTTCCCAAAGGAGGGAAAGGAAACGCTCGAAGTAAACCTGGAGAAAGGAAAGGAAAAGACAAGGTCTCGCAACCAAATCTTGGGTTCGGGAGTCGATTATGCGAAGGGAAGGTATTAGCACCCCTACGCATCCGTAGTACTCTACGGGATCCACTCTTGTTGTTTCTTGTCTAAAGGGTGTGTGTTTATCTAATGTACTATTTACTAAAAGGGTCAAGAGAAAAATGACTCGCACGGATGTCGCATCCACTGCATACGTATCTCATCTGGAATGAGAATCAGAGTCTTCGTAGCTCGGCTACCTATGGGTTAAAGAGGAGTGTGCTCGCTAAGACATCGCGTCTTATGCCTACGTATCTCATCGGGAATGAGAATCAGAGCAAAACGTAGTTCAAACTAACTACGGGAATAAGGGTCTCGATTGCAACTAGGGCAAGAGAAAGGGAAGGTCTCGATCGCAACGAGGGCGAGAGAAAGGATCGCAACAAGGGCGAAAGAAAACAAGGATTAGTTGTTAGTCGTTAGTCAAACTCGGCAAGACATCGCATCTTGTGCCTACGTATCTCATCTGAACATGAGAATCAGAGTTGCCGTAGTTCGGCTACATAGGGATTGCCATCTGAACATGGACTTACAAAGGAGGACACCAGTTGTGTCAAAGGAGAGTGGGCAATGTGTCCACATCCTAGCAGTAGGTGTCGCAGCTCGCTGAATCGAGTCTTAGGCGGTTACCTCTTTGCAATAGGATGGACTACATGCCACAAGATCGGAGACGCTCGGAAAGGTCTAGAAGTGGGGGAAGCTCTGCCCTAGAGTTGTCATGCAATATGTACTTAAGTGTTAGGATTTACAAATGGGAATATCTACCTAATGTTAGCATGCAAAGAATAAGGGAATCCTACCTATGTTATCATACAAAAGGATATGGGAATCCTACCTATATTATCATACAAAAGGATATGGGAACCCTACCTATGTTATCATACAAAAGGACATGGGAATCCTACCTATGTTATCATACAAAAGGTTCTATCTAATGGGTGCTACCTAATCGGAACAAGAATTGACGAGTGGAGCAAGGAGAGGTGCTAGGAATAAAGGTAGACGGCGATGCATGAAGCAATCGACTTACAAGGTTGATGGCGATGCATAAAGCAATCGACTTACAAGGTTGATGGCGATGCATAAAGCAATCGACTTACAAAAGGGTGGATGGATACGTGCTGGTTCTGTTAGGTTTTGAAAAATGATTACTCGACGTTGGATCGAGGTTTTGATCTTGTTTTGAAATGGTTATCGAATGTTCATTTTAATTCTTGTATTAACAGATGAATAAAGAATGAAAGAATAAATATTATACATTTCATGGGAGAGGGATACATTTGTTATGAATGGGGATTGTTCATGGCAATCAAATAATAATAATATATGCCTCATACATCATACAAGTAGGCAACAGTTATTAATCAGACAGATAAGATATATAAACAAGTATATGATCAAGTCAAATAATCAGAGAATGAAATAATGAAGCATTAAACAATGTATGAGAAGTATAAACATATTAAGCAATCAAACAATAAAGACATGGATGAAAGAAACAAGTACAAAAAATATCAGATGAATAAGACAAGTGAAATTATGCACACGAAGAATCAATGAATAATTTAATCGGAAAATGATGCAAGGATCAAATAAAATCAAGATGAAATGCCTCTAATATGTGGCACATGAGATGAACAAGGGAGGATCAAAAGATCTCTTCAATTGCCCTAAGCAATCCCTATGTCAAACATCAATCATAGAAAAGTCAACCGAAAAGTCAAGTCAACTTAAAAAAAAATGTCAAATAAATAGTAAATTAATCACAAAAATTATGAAAAATTAATTTAAGTTAGGTGGGGTCAGGACATCATCATCCCCCAAAAAGGTTTCAAAAATAATAAAAATTGGTTATTGAATTAATTGAAATAAAAACAGAAGTCAAATGAAATGTCAATCAAGCAAACTAGGTCAAAAATAAATCCAAAAAAAATTAAAAAGGGGAAATAAAATTCCAAGAAAAGGTCAGGTTGACCATGGGACATTGGTCAACCCTCATCCCAAAAATCAGAATCTAAAAATAATTCTAAGTTATGAAAATAAAATAAATGAAAGAATGTGTATTAAAATGGACTATTTGAAATAAATAATTGAAATAAAATAGTAACATTAAATAAAAACAAAAATAAAAATTAAAATAAATTAAATAAGACAATAAGGAAAGTAAAAAATATTTTTTGGCATTTTTATGAATAAATAAAGCATTTTTATTAATTAAAACAAAACAGAAAAAGGAAATAAATAAAAATGAAATAAATAAAAATGAAAACAGAATGGGCCAGGTGGGTGAATAGCAGCTCTACAGTGCTATGCCCATTTTGCACACTGCCAGGCGTGACATCATAGATAATGAAAGGCAAAAGAAATAATTAGAACAACATGTCATAAAATAACTTGCAGCATGCATGTGGGATTCGAAAAAACGCAGCCAACATGTCCGTTTTCCAGCCAACATAACTCGAGCTACGGTGCTCCAAACGGGATGATATAAAAAGCAAACTTCAAGTATCAAATGAGAGGAACATCATGGTGTTTTGTTTTAGTGAAAATGATGGCTCTAACATAAAGAAATATGAACAGCAAGGTGTACACATGAGCATGGATACCAACAGAAAAAATTAATTCTTACAAAACTTAACAAAAACAACAAGCATATGGTTAGCAATGTACACAAGCATGGAATACAATATGAGCATGGCAAAATATCATGATGATGAGCATGGTGGTGGCATGAGAAAAGCAACAATAGAAAAACATAGTGGTAAGCATGAGAGATTGTTCATGTCCATGGAAGAAGGAGTGAAAGCTTACCTAGTGGACAAATAATCTACTGTCCCTTGGAGATGGAAGGAGAATAAGGTGTTGTTTGTGCTTTGCAAACTTGTAGAATGGAAATGGAATGAAATGGACTTCTAACTCCTTGCCTTGCTTGCTCACTCTTGCTTTGCTTCAAAAATGCAGTCACCCTTTTCAGATTAGGGTTTTAGTGCTTATATATGTTGGGTTTAAAGTGTCTAATGGGCTGAAATCCAATCTGTTTTGGTTATGTGCATTTGGAGCAAAAATGGCAATGTGAGGTGGTATGAGCAAATCTCCTGTTTTGGCAAAACTTAAGTGAGTGGACAAGATAAGTACATGGCCAAATGAGGTAAAGAAAGTGGGCTGGCTGGATTTGTGGTCTGGCAAACAAAAAAACCAGCTTTTCACAGTGGAAAATACTCAGAAAACTGAGTTTTCGCGCGAGCGGTCGACCATAGGTCGGCTCAAAGCATGCTATGCGTCGACCATAGGTCGGCTCCAGTATGCTATGCGTCGACCATAGGTCGGCTCCAGTATGCTATGCGTCGACCATAGGTCGGCTCCAACATGCTATGCGCTAACCCGTGGTCCATGCGCTGACCCTTATGGTCGACTCAAACATGCTATGCGCTGACCCGTGGCCCATGCGCTGACCCTTATGGTCGACTCAAAGCCTGCAACAAATTTTTTTTTTTTTTTTTTTTTTTTTTTGAAAGAAAAGGAGGGCAAATTTTGAGATGTTACACATATTAGTTTCTCATTATTGCATAACTCAAATCCTAATTAGGGTGAGAGAGGTTACTTGCTATTCTGTAACACTTGTAATCTTGTTTCAAATAGAAAGTAAAGAATAATAGTTAATAAGCAATTTCATTGTGTTCTTATTGTTTTCTTCTTTTCTACCCTTGTGAGTTTCTTACCGATCAAGAAGCCAATTATACTTTATAATTCCGACATCGTTTTCACCACAATTTCTAAGCCTAACTTACTCATCCTCTCTCTATCCTTTTTCATTCTAGTGCAATCACATTAGACTCATATCCTTACACTCTCATAGCAAGATAGTATGTTAGTGACTATGATCTTATTATCATTATATATATATTGTGAGCAAATTCTTTACTTTGAATAAGTTTTGAATGATAGCAAATTGTGTGATCATTGTCTAATTGGTGGTTGTGCATTATTTTACATGATTCATTTGTGTTTTTAGCCTATACTATTGTTTCATGTCTATACATAAAGATCCACATTGATACATCTCTTAAAAGAACCCATAAAAACTATTTTGTATCAGTATGTATCAATACATGTTCATATGCATCGATCCATAAATTTGTTGTAAATCATAAAACGTTTTTGCTTCAGTATGTATCGATCCATACGAGTCTTGTATCGATACATAGTCAGTTAAAAGGCTCTATGCATCGATCCGTACGAGTCTTGTATCGATACATGCTTAGTTAAAATGCTCTATGTATCGATACATACGAGCTTGGCATCGATACATGCTTACATTAATTCTCTAAAAATTAATCAAGTTACAGTATGCATCGATGCATAACCTTTTGTATCAATGCATAAGTTTGTTTTGTTTACTAACAGCTTCTGTCTTTCATATATAAGAAGTATTGTGACAGCAGTGCAAGGTACGAATTCAGAAGAGAAAAACAGTTGAACACAAGATCAAAGGAGTGTTTTAGCAGCAATTGTTTGAGCAGTTAGAAACCTGAAAGAGACTTCATCTTCTTCATCTTCTCAATCACTTTTCTTCAAGAACATCAACACATAATCATTCTTGTTCTTTGGATTAAAGGATCAACGAGATAACGTTCAGTGGTACGATCAAGGATCTAGCTGAGGTGTTCAGTGGAACGATCGAGGATCTAGCTGAGTTGAAGATTAAAGGGGGTTTCGAGGAAAAACCAATTGGTTTGTCCTTCAAGAACTGGAGTGTTCTTGCGGGTTTGTTAGTCACGTTTGCAGAACAGATTCAGCCGCAGCGTAGGGTTTGGAAATCGGGTGATTTCGCAAACAGGTCGTGGAACCAGTGAATTGTTTGCAATTTCTTGCAGGAAATTCTTGATCGAGCTCAGATCAAGTGGAGGTTTCATACAAGAAGAAGTTCGTGGGATTTAGAATTTTGTCTTTGTATTGTAACCTTGTATCAACGAATTCGGCATTATTGATAATTACAGTTCTCAATTTCATTTGAAATTGAGAGGGAGACGTACCCACACGCGAGGACGACGTGGGGAACTTCCTTACCAAATCTTTGCGTATCGTATTCTTTCCTTATCTCTCTTTACGTTTTCAACAGTTCTGTAATTTCAGTTAGTGTGTTGTGGCTGTATTTTTCGTGATACAATAGTGGCAAGAAAACTTCTTTAACTAAAGTTCACCATTGTTCATCATTGATCACATACACACCAATTGTTTGACAAAACTGTCAGCTGAGTTTTATTCATTGGAATTAGGATTTAGTGATAAGTGCATTCAATTAGATAAGATTCTGGTGTTAATAATCTTTGTCGTTCTAATTCAAATCCAGCAATAAATTCGCGTGTCCGGTTTTCTAGTAGCGGTTCAGAATAGACGGAAGTCGATTCGGGACTGAAATTTTCCGCTAAGTTTCAATAACTCTGATAAAATTTTAAATCCGTTTATTTTCAAAGAGGTGATCTATTCACCCCCCCTCTCGATCACTAGCCACACCGTCTAACATATATATATATATATATATATATATATATATATATATATATATTGAAATTCTAGTAACAGACTATCGATGTCACACTGGATGTTATGACATCCAATTCTGCGCAGACAGGTAATGTATGCAGAAAGTAAATGTAAAAAGTTGTAAATGACATAGAGAATTGTTTACCCAGTTCGGTGACAAACACACCTACATCTGGGGGCTACCAAGCCAGGGAGGAAATCCACTATAAGAGGTATTAATTCAGGACTTGAACCACCAGTTTAATCCTTTCACTTAAGACCTACCCAATGCAATTTCAATCTAAACTAAGACCTGAGTACCTACTCACTCCCCCTCAATCACAGCAGTTATTACAACCATTAAGAATTTTAAAGTCAGTGATGAAGATATACTTCAAACAACTCTTGATTGTGCTTAAAAGCTTTAATCAAGAAACACAGCACTCACGCTTAAAAGCTTAGAGTGACACAACAATTACAACTCAATAAACACCCTAGTCCAATACAATCATCTAAGTTATAATTGTTTGGCTCACAAGTAAAACCTAATTCAAGACACAATGAAAGTAAAGCAGTGATATATAATGATATATTGAATTCTTCACGCTTCAAATTCCCTGAGTTGCTGAAAGTAGGATTGCCATCCTTTTATAATGTAGTACTTGGGCCTTGTACTTGAATTTCCTAAAATTAAGGTTAAGCAAGTTAACCTAATTTCCACACATTAGGGTGCTAACAAATAGGCTATATGCTAGGTCTCTTAATTTTAGCACAGCTGTTAGTTTCCTGAATTTTAGCACATCTGTTAGTTTCCTGAAAATCAGCCTGAGATAAATACTGAAACATAACAGAAAACTTAGCCTATACTTTAGCATCTGCTGTCAGGGATGAATGTCATAACATTCAGTTTGACATCCAAAGAATGTTGTCATGAATGAATGTCATAACATTCAGTTTGACATCCAGTAAATCCTGTATTAGCTAATCCTGCAGCATACTACTTAAGCATGTCATGACATCAGTCAAGACATCTAAGTACAGTAAGTGTTTTAACATAAAATTCAGCTAATCAAAAACATCTACAAACTCCCCCTTTGGCAAAATTTTGGCTAAAACAACTTGGCATCACAACAGAGTTCACAGCAGCAGAAAGCACACATCTAAGCAGAGAATCAAATTAGCTAATACACTTAGCAAACATAGAAGTTAAACTTCAAACAGCAGCAGCATACGCGAAGATCAAGCAGAGAGCAAACAGCAACATAACCTCTTGTTTAGAGGACCTTCAACTTCAAAGAAATTTGTTGTCCTGGGGTACAAGTGTTACTCCCCCTTTTTGTCAAAAATGTTGCCAAAGCAACACTTAATATTACAGACCAAAAAAAATAAACATACAAGCAATTTTCAGAAACACCAGAAATGTTCTAGTCATCTGACTCAGAGTCAACATCATCTTCTGTGCCATCATCAGGACTGGCATCTGCTTCTCCCTCTTCACCTTATCTTTCAGCTTCTTCTGCAACAGCAGCAGCTTCACCAAATTCTCCACCATCAGCTAGCATATCACCTTCAGTCATCTCCAAAGAGCTAATCAATTTTTCCAAGTTCAGCTTCATTGCCTCTAATTTCCTGCAGGTTTCTTTGAGCATTGCAATGACAACAGCTTTACCTGGCTGATTGCTTACACGTGATGTCTCACCTGATGTCATGACAATGTCAGGGACATGGGTACCTAGGAACAGCTTATGATTGAAAGACATAGGGCTGTCTCTTTTCTTCACAAAATCATTCTCAGTTAAGATGTTTGGAAACTGATTCAAAACAATACCACAGATAAGAGAAGGAAAGGCTATAGGACCCTTCACACTGAAGCTTCCTGCATGCTTCAAAGTTTGATCAAAAATATAGGAGCCATAGTCAAATTTGGCCTTGGTTCCAACAACATATATAAACTTTCCAAGCATTACAACAACTGTAGATTTATGATTGGTGGGCCCCCAGTTAGCAGCTCCAATCTTGTGCAGCATTGCATACTTGACACTCAGTTTACTTGCCACCAATTTTCCTTTGAGAGGCCACTTCCTTACCTGATTAGCAGTGATGACTTGACAAATTTTGTTGTCAGTCACCTCAAGCTCAGGTTGAGCTTCATCAGGCCTTCCCAAATACTTGTTGATCACTGAAGGAGAGAAATTTACACACTTGCCTCTCACAGACTCAACAACAACAAACTTGGTCTTCTTTTTCTTGGGCACCACTTTTCTCCAAGATTTGGTTGGACCATGAACTTTCCTCTTAAGGGAACTCTCGACTGCCACCGTTGTCTTGGAAGAGATTTGAAATAACTATTATCTGTTGACCAATCAGAGCATACTTTCAATTGTTTAATAATTTGAAATATTAAACAGTAAATTCCTAACATCCTTAGTTGCTATAATTCCTCAGAAAGACATATTCCCAACTTGCCCCTTAAATTTTCAAACTGAGTAGCATCCAAAGCCTTTGTAAATATGTCAGCAAGTTGTAGTTCAGTTGCCACATGTTCCAAGGTAATCACTTTGTCTTCTACCAGATCTCTTATGAAGTGATGTCTAATGTCAATATGTTTGGTCCTGTTGTGTTGGATAGGATTCTTTGAAATGTTGATGGCATTGAGATTGTCACAGAACAATGTCATGACATTCTGAGTGACACTGTACTCAGTCAGAATCTGTTTCATCCATACCAGTTGGGAACAACTGCTTCCAGCTGCTATGTACTCAGATTCTGCAGTGGATAATGATACACAGTTTTGTTTCTTGCTGAACCAAGATATGAGATTGTTTCCCAAGAAGAAACATCCTCCTGATGTGCTTTTTCTGTCATCAGCACTCCCAGCCCAATCAGCATCACAATACCCAGATAAGATAGGCTCAGAGCCATGAGAGTAGAGCATACCATAATCACAAGTCCCATTAATATACTTGAGAATCCTCTTGAGTTGATTTAAGTGACTCACTTTGGGTTCTGCTTTGTATCTAGCACACACACCAACTGCATAGGCAATGTCAGGTCTACTAGCAGTTAGATATAGTATGCTACCTATCATGCTTCTATACAAGCATTGATCAATACTAGAACCTCCTTCATCTTTAGTTAACTTTAAATGAGTAGGTGCAGGAGTTCTTTTGTGACTAGCATTATCCATACCAAACTTCTTAACTATGTTCTTGGCATATTTGCTCTGGGAGAGAAACATAGAATCTTCCATCTGTTTAACTTGCAGCCCAAGAAAATAAGTCAATTCCCCAACCAAACTCATTTCAAATTCAGATTGTATCTGGTTAACAAAATGTTTCACCATTCTATCTGACATTCCACCAAAGACAAAATCATCCACATATATTTGGGCAATCATGATTTTTCCATCTTCATCCTTCACAAATAAAGTCTTATCTATCCCTCCTTTTTTGTAACCATTAGTAGTCAGAAATTCAGTCAGCCTCTCATACCAAGCTCTAGGAGCTTGCTTCAATCCATGCAGAGCTTTCCTCAACTTGTACACATGTTTTAGTAGATTAGGATCATTGAACCCTTTAGGTTGTTCCACATAGACTTCTTCATTCAAGTAGCCATTTAAAAAGGCACTTTTCACATCCATTTGGAACAATTTGAACTTCAGAATGCAGGCAACACCTAACAGCAATCTTATTGACTCAAGTCTTGCAACAGGTGCAAAAGTCTCATCAAAATCAACCCCTTCAACTTGAGTATACCCTTGTGCCACTAGTCTTGCTTTATTCCTAGTGATTATTCCTTTCTCATCAGACTTGTTCTTGTAAATCCACTTGGTACCAATGATGTTAGTTCCTTCAGGTCTTGGAACTAACTCCCATACTTCATTCCTTTTAAACTGCTCCAGTTCATCTTGCATAACATTGATCCAATATTCATCAGTCAGAGCTTCTTTCACATTTTTAGGTTCAACCTTGGATACAAAGCAGGAATTTGAGCTATTTTCCATTGATATGGTAATCACACCACTATTGGGATCTCCTATGATAAGATCCTTAGGGTGGTCTTTCTGAATCCTGATAGAAGGCACCTTGTTGGATGCTTCTAACTCAAGTCCAGGAGGAGTATCCTGTACATTTTCTGTTGAAGTCTCAAAGAAAGTTCCAACATCCTCTATGACATTGGATTCTTCATCTTTATCATCAACAATAACATTTATGGATTCCATCAGGACATTAGTTCTGGAGTTGAAAACTCTGTATGCTCGGCTGTTAGTAGAGTATCCCGGGAATATACCCTCATCACTTTTGGGGTCCATTTTTCTTCTCTGTTCACGATCTGTAAGAATATAACATTTGCTTCCAAAGATATGAAAGTACTTCACAGTAGGTTTTCTGCCTTTCCATATTTCATACAGAGTGGAAGAGGTTCCCTTTCTCAAGGTAACTCTGTTGTGAACATAGCAAACTGTATTCATAGCTTCAGCCCAAAAGTGCATAGGAAGCTTCTTTGCATGAATCATAGCTCTAGCAGATTCTTGAATAGTTCTGTTCTTCCTTTCAACTACTCCATTTTGCTGAGGAGTAATAGGTGAGGAGAACTCATGACTTATTCCTTCAGACGAGCAGAAATCATCAAACTTGGAGTTTTTAAACTCCTTTCCATGGTCACTTCTTATTCTGATAACACTACTATCCTTTTCTCTTTGGAGTCTTATGCATAGATCTTTGAAGACATCAAATGCATCTGATTTTTCTCTGATGAAGCTTATCCATGTGTATCTGGAATGGTCATCAAAAACCACATAAGCATATCTCTTCCCACCAAGACTTTCAACCTGCATAGGTCCCATTAAGTCCATGTGTAAAAGTTCCAGAGTTTTGGATGTTGTAGGATGTCCAAGCTTAGGATGTGACATCTTGGTTTGCTTGCCAACCTGACATTCTCCACAGACTTTTCCTTCATCAATAAGCAGCTTTGGGATTCCTCAAACTGCTTCCTTGGAAATGATCTTCTTCATTCCTCTTAAATGAAGATGTCCAAGTCTTCTATGCCACAACTTCACTTCCTTTTCTTCCTTGGCTAAGAAGCACATTGAGGAGTCGTTTGAGACTTTAGGTTCACATAGATAGCAGTTATCTTTGGATCTGGATCCTCTCATAACTTTCTTATTTTCTCCATTTGTCACAACACATTCTTCCTTAGTGAACTGTACATTGAAGCCTTGATCACATAGTTGGCTTATGCTGATGAGATTAGCAGTTAGTCCTTTTACTAGCAACACATTATTCAGTTCTGGAACTCCAGGACTGTCCAGCTTACCAACACCTTTGATTTTTCCTTTAGCTCCATCGCCAAAGGTCACATAACTGGTAGTATGAGGTTGTATATCTACCAATAAGTTATTCATCCCAGTCATATGTCTTGAGCAACCACTATCAAAATACCAGTCTTCTTTGGTAGATGCCCTTAGAGATGTGTGAGCTATTCTAGCAACCCATTGTTGTTTCTTGGTATGGGCATTATGCTTAGATACCTTCTGCTTAGGTCTGACTTGAGGGGTCTGGTTAGGATAACCATGAAACCTGTAACAGAAGGGTTTTATGTGACCAAATCTTCCACAGTAGTGGCATCTCCATCTTTGAAATTTCTTCTTTTGATGGTTCATCCTCCTGTTTCCATGATGTTGTGACATTAGTTGTGACTTCTGCTTGATTCTCTGAACTTCTGCCTTTGAGATTTTGAATTCAGATGAGGATTCCTTAACAAAGCCTAAACCAGACATGGTTCCTGATTTCTGTCCCACCTTTAGAATTTCTTCCAAAGTGTCAATTCCTTTATTCACATTCTGATGGATTTTGTCATTTGATCTAGCTTAGAGGTCAGCAAGGTTATCTCACCATTTAGATCATCTATGATTGTCAGATGCTTCTTCTTCTCAGCTTCCAGCTCCTTGATAAGTTTCTTCTGCTTTTCTCCTTGTAGACACACTTCTGCACTTTTGACACATAACTCTTTATATGAAGCAGCAAGTTCATCAAATGTAAGTTCATCTCCACTTGAGTCATCATCAGAGGCACAGACACTAGTTAGTGCAGTGACATGTTTTGCAGATTCTCCTTCTGATTCACTCTCAGAGTCTCCCTCAGACCAGGTGACAGATAGTCCCTTCTTTTGCATCTTGAGGAAGGTAGGACATTCATCTCTAATGTGTCCAAAACCTTCACATCCATGAAACTGGATTCCCTTGCCTTGGTTGGACTTTTCTTCAGATTTTGATCTTCTACTGATGTCAGATGAAGTGTTCTTGACATTTGGTCTACCTTTTTTATCAATCTTCTTTATGAACTTGTTAAACTGTCTTCCAAGCATGGCTATAGCTTCTGATATACTTTCATCACCTCCAATATTTCCTTCTTCTGAATCCTCTTCAGTATTTGATACAAAAGCTATGCTTTTGTTTTTCTTTTCAACATTCTCACACAAACCCATTTCAAAAGTTTGGAGAGAACCAATAAGCTCATCAACCTTCATATTACAGATATCTTGAGCCTCTTCTATAGCAGTAACCTTCATGACAAATCTCTTGGGCAATGATCTGAGAATCTTTCTTACAAGTTTTTCTTTAGACATTTTCTCTCCTAAGCCTCCAGAAGTGTTGGCAATTTCAAGAATATTCACGTGGAAGTCATGAATAGTCTCATCCTCTTTCATCCTCAGATTTTCAAACTTAGTAGTTAGCATATGGAGTTTAGACATCCTTACCTTGAAGGTACCTTCATGAGTTGTTTTGAGAGTATCCCAAACTTCTTTAGCCAGTTCACAGTGATTCACCAGTCTGAAAATGTTCTTATTTATCCCATTGAACAGTGCATTCAAGGCCTTAGAGTTTCAAAGGGCTAATGCCTCTTGCTCTTTGTCCCACTCTTCTTCAGGAATTTGCATAATGATTCCATATTTACCTATCTTCGTTGGATGTTCCCATCCTTTGTTGACAGCTCTCCAAACCTTGCTATCTAGAGATCTCAAGAAGGCTATCATACGAGGTTTCCATTCATCATAGTTAGAACCATCCAGCATGGGTGGTCTATTTGAGAATCCTACATCCTTGTCCATGGTACTAGAAAGTAACGTCCCTAGATCTCACCCAGAAATTAACAGGCAGGGTGCCTGCTCTGATGCCAATTGAAATTCTAGTAACAGACTATTGATGTCACACTGGATGTTATGACATCCAATTCTGCGCAGACAGGTAATGTATGCAGGAAGTAAATGTAAAAAGCTGTAAATGACACAGAGAATTGTTTACCCAGTTCGGTGACAAACACACCTACATCTGGGGGCTACCAAGCCAGGGAGGAAATCCACTATAAGAGGTATTAATTCAGGACTTGAACCACCAGTTGAATCCTTTCACTTAAGACCTACCCAATGCAATTTCAATCTAAACTAAGACCTGAGTACCTACTCACTCCCCCTCAATCACAGCAATGATTACAACCATTAAGAATTTTAAAGTCAGTGATAAAGATATACTTCAAACAACTCTTGATTGTACTTAAAAGCTTTAATCAAGAAACACAACACTCACGCTTAAAAGCTTAGAGTGACACAACAATTACAACTCAATAAACACCCTAGTCCAAAGCAATCATCTAGGTGATAATTGCTTGGCTCACAAGTAAAACCTAATTCAAGACACAATGAAAGTACAACAGTGATATATAATGATATATTGAATTCTTCACGCTTCAAATTCCCTGAGTTGCTGAAAGTAGGATTGCCATCCTTTTATAATGAAGTACTTGGGCCTTGTACTTGAATTTCCTAAATTAAGGTTAAGCAAGTTAACCTAATTTCCACACATTAGGGTGCTAACAAATAGGCTATATGCTAGGTCTCTTAATTTTAGCACAGCTGTTAGTTTCCTGAATTTTAGCACATCTGTTAGTTTCCTGAAAATCATCCTGAGATAAATACTGAAACATAACAGAAAACTTAGCCTATACTTTAGCATCTGCTGTCAGGGATGAATGTCATAACATTCAGTTTGACATCCAGAGAATGCTATCATGAATGAATGTCATAACATTCAGTTTGGCATCCAGTAAATCATGTATTAGCTAATCCTGCAGCATACTACTTAAGCATGTCATGACATCAGTCAAGACATCTAAGTACAGTAAGTGTTTTAACATAAAATGCAGTCAATCAAAAACATCTACATATATATATATATATATATATATATATATATATATATATATATATATATATATATATATATATATATATATATATATATATATATATATATATATATATATATATATATATATATATATATATATATATATATATATATTCTTTCCTTTGCACTTTAGCTTGATTAATAACATGAAAAGAGGCTTGCACCTTTGAGCTAAATGACTTGGTGAGGATCACCTAACTTAGAAGGAACAATCCTTTTTTATTAATTTGGTCTTTTTTTTCTCTTTTAAGCCTGATATCATACACTTATTTGCATCGACTTCTTGCGTAGTGTGTGATTAGGATAGTGCTGACTGCCGAATAAACTACTTAAGGAAAATTAAAGGATGAGAGTATAAGGCTATGACATGACAAGTACTCAAATCAATGTTATACTCGGGAGACTCGGGGTGTTAAAATGATATCGATCTTGTAAAGTTTTCCCAAATTTCTCTAATCTAACTTAAGTATCATTATAGCCTAAAACTTTCAAAAGATAAACCGTGTTTCTAAGTCAAAAAATTTACAAAAACTTTGGCATGACTCAAGAAAATGGGAAAATCAATAAGCAACAGAAAACCACGCATATGGACTCGACAACACATACAATGACTCTACTAACAATACTAAAAAAATACTAAAAACAGATAAAATCCTAAAGTCATGCAATAAACTATGAATAATAAATCTAACTAGAAATAAATAAAATGAAAGCAATAAAGTTCCTCTCCCACACTTAAACCAAACATTATCCTCAATGTTCTGATAAAAGTGAGAAAAGGAAAGAGAAAACTTGTGCGTAGTGCTTAGTAACGACCACGACCTCAACCTCTAAATCTACCCATACCATGCTAAAGGTGTGGTATGCCTACGTGCTACATGTACTCTAACAAATTGTCCATCCCAAACCGCACTCCTTCCATCTGCTCGATCCGGTCTTCCATGTTATGCTCGGTGCACTCTGCGTAATCGAGTTGTTGTGTCTGTATCTACTGGATGATGGACATAATCTCGATCTATTGCCTCTATAATTCAGCATGATGCACCTGCATATCCCTAAGTAGTCGGTCGTGTTCGACATCTGCGTCGTGACAGTCACACAACTAGCAGAGGATGTCATCTAGGAAGGTCTGGATGCCCACATAGTCCTGTCGAATTGGGTCCGTTTATTATGCCCAATTGTTAACATGTCGAATTGGGTCTATTTATTATTCCCAATTGTTTAAGTTAGCTTGTGTAATGGACCAGTGTGTAAAAGCCCATTAGTTTATTATGTTAGTTTTCTTATAAATAACATACTAGTCTCTCATCATTGTATAATGCAAATCCTAATTTGGGTGAGAGAAGTTATTTTCTATTCTGTAACACTTGTAATCTTGTTTCAAAGAGAAAGTAAATAATAACAATTTATAACCAATTTCATTGTGTTCTTATTATTTTCTTCTTTTCTACCCTTGTGGGTTTCTTACCGATCAAAAAACCAATTATACTTTGTAATTTCGGCATATTTTTCACAACAAAATCGATTATTTGTCTTCCTCCAAAAATAAATAATCAAATTCAGATAAAAAAATGAAAATTGAGTGCGCACTACTTTTATCCTCGAGTAGTCGAAAACAAGGTGTACACTTTGTCTAAATCGATTACTCGTCTTCCACAAATATGATTTTAATAAATAAATGGATTAAAAAAGGAAAATTGGGTGCACACTCTTTTTATCCTTGAATAATTGAAAACTTGGTGTACACCTTGTTTAAACCAATTATTCGTCTTCCAAAAACAACTTCCACCAATCAAGCATACTTTTCCTCCTTAACACTGTCAAAAAATCTTTTCTTAAATAAATGATGTTTTATCCATTCCGACGCGACAAACAAATTCCGTTTCATTCCGCCCATGCGCGACGTGCAAACAACGTTTAAGCACTCAAATGTGACTTAAACATCTTTCGCTAAAAACAACCAATCCCCAAATATTTTCTACCTTGAACTACGTAGCTTTGGGTTCCCCGTCGCATTTGGGGATATGTAGGAGCCAGATTCAACGTCTCATCAAACACCCAAATAAATTTTTTTTGTCCTTTTTTCATTTTTTGTAAATATCTCACAATAATTCGAAAGGAATTCAAAAATACATTATGCTAACACTCATATTCACGTTGGTTACAATGGATGTGCGGGGTGTTAATACCTTTCCTGCACATAACCGACTTTCGAACTTGAATTTGATTGCGACGACCATATTTTTGTTCTCCAAAAGTTTTATCGACGTTTCTCTTAAAAAAACAAACTTCGGTAGCAACTTCATTGAATTTCGAGCATTTACTCGCTCTGGTATTTTATGCGTCGCGAAAGATCCCGATGGATGCCAACATCCACTAAAAAAGTATATATACAAAACGATCTTTCACTCAAAGCACTTCGCCATTATGGTCCTTATGCTTGAGGACTGTGAAAAATATGTTCTCTCGCCGAAAGAATATCATCCTTAGAGGTTTCGTAGTCGAGGGACTATGTACATTCTGGTGATTTGGGTCAGATTCGAACCCTGACTTAATATAACCTACCACGATTTAAGCCATCCATATGGCAGGACCAAACTAGGTGAACTTAAATGGGCAAAGACGAGCAGGTTGTCCCAAGATTAATATATCTAATTTCTCGTTAATACCTTTCTAACACACAAACAAAATATTCAAAGGACTCAGAGCATACAACGTCATATATAAACTAGCAACCATCATACTGGAAAGACATACACTTAGGTCATATATAAACTAGCAACCATCACACTAGAAAGACATACATTTTCCATATGACTTATATTCATACAAATTCGCGCCTCATTAGCTCCGCACTAAAAGAGTTATTAGTTAGTGTACACAATGAATACATTTAAATTGGTATTTAGTTCTTTGTATAGATCTTATGATAGAATCGTCTTTGATAATTTAGAGATCCGGTTCGAATTTAAAAAATTAAATCTAATAAAATAGAACATAAAAAAAATAAAAATAAAATTGTATTTTATTAAAATTGTAAATAACATTAAAAACTATAAAAAAATTATGTATAAATATTTTATATAGAATTGAGTATATTCAAATTGATTAAAAAAGGTCCATTGAATGGTTAATGCAAGGTTACCAATCAAGTGCTTAATTTAATGAACAACACAAGATTAATATTGAAAAATATGAGAAAAACTATGAACATCTCACAATTACTACTGGATCAATTATAACTGTTTCAACTCATATTAATAAAAATAAATAAATTTAAAATTATATTTTAAAAATATCTTAAAATTTTGATACACTGTGTTAAGAATCTCAATATTATATCTTTACAAATAATATCTCATGCTAGACTAACCCAAGCTAGGTTTCTCAAAATTATTTTAAATCTAATAATTTAACTAACTAACTAATTTAGTGTCTATTTAAATTGTAATGATTTAACTAAAAATAATACTAAATTTATTGACTTTTTAATATATTATTTTAAAATAAAATTTAATAATATATCTTTCTATAAATAAAAACAATACTACATAAAATAATAGATTATAGTTCATAATAAATTTAAAATTTCTTAAAAAAACATAAACTAACATATTGTATTTCATAATAAAAACATTGATAATAAATCGAAACTTTCTTTAAGAAAAATGAAAGGATAAGTATGGGCTGATGGTAGAAGATTCCCATTGTCGGTAGAAGATAAGGTGCAGTTATTTCGGATGCTTCTCAGATTTTCTACTTTTTAAAATACAAATATATATTATTGATGAAGAAATATTTTTAAAATTATTTTATAACATAAAATATTTTATATACGGGTTAATAACTTACTTTATTTATAATTAATTAATCGCTTTCACAAATTTATTAATCAAAATATATATATAAACTCTTTTTGTAAGGAGGCTTACGTCGAAGTGACACAAACATTCTGATATTTTTCTTTTCTTCTTTCCAATAAGATAACATGTCTTCATCACCATTATTATTCATTGTGCGGAGGTTCGAACCAGAGGTGGTGCTTCCGGCTACACCCACTCCTCGTGAAATTAAACTACTATCAGACATAGATGATCAACAAGGCTTACGTTTTAATATTCCTGCCATATTTATCTATAGCCACGAATCATCAATGGCTGGAAAAGATCCGGTTGAAGTTCTTAGAAATTCACTGTCACAAACACTTGTTTATTACTATCCACTTGCGGGAAGGATTAAAGAGGGTGTTGGACGCAAGTTGATGGTTGATTGTACTGGCGAAGGTGTCATGTTCATTGGAGCTGAAGCTGATGTAACACTAGATCAATTGGGTGACTCTCTCCACCCACCATTCCCTTGCTTCCAAGAACTTCTCTACGATGTTCCAGGCTCTGAACTAGTTATTGACAGTCCCATTCGACTCATACAGGTTTAATTATCAAGTTATTATTCAGCATAAAATTGCCAAATATTTTTTTTTTGGAATCAACCCGCTCACTCATCGGATAGGATGTCTCTGCACATCTATTAATTGATTATTAACTGAACAAGACTTAATAAAATTAATATTTAACCACAAAACCCTACATGTTTACCATTTATTTAACTTTTCCTATTTCACCACTTATTTTACATAGATTTGTGAACCCCAATCCTTTTGTTACTGTATAAAATAAATGATTAACTTTTCCTATTTCACCACTTATTTTACATAGATTTGTGAACCCCAATCCTTTTGTTACTGTATAAAATAAATGATTAATGACTAGTATTTTATTAATTAATGAGATTTTCTAACTAATTATAGAAATATATGTGAAATAAGAGATTAATAATATATATATATATATATATATATATATATATAAATATATATAAATATATATATATATATATATATATATATATATATATATATATATATATATTGTGATTAATTAAATAATTAAAGCGGATAATGATATAATTATATATTTATTTAAATCATATATATATATATATATATATATATATATATATATATATATTAAATAATATTTAATTAAAATAATTACAGGTGACACGTTTCAATTGTGGTGGTTTTATAGTGGCAATGAATTGGATCCATACAATTGGCGATGGAGTTGGTCTGAAACAATTCATGAATGCATGGGCAGAAATGGCTCGAGGAGCACATCAACCTTCCATTCAACCTGTGTGGCATAGGGAGCTTCTCATGGCAAGAGACCCACCACGAATTACATGCAACCACCGGGAATACGAACAAATACTTCCACCGAATACCATCAAAGAAGAAGACATTACTCCCATAGTCCATCAATCTTTCTTCTTTAAACCTTTAGACATAGCTAGAATTCGTCTCCTGGTTCCATTTCACCTTAGTCAATGTACCGCATTCGATCTTATCACTGCATGTTTTTGGTACTGTCGCACAAAAGCCTTACGGTTAGATCCAGAAGAAGAAGTAAGAATGATGGTCATTGTCAATGCACGTTCGAGGTTTATTGCTAAACATTCTTCATTTGTTGGGTATTATGGTAATTGTTTTGCATTTTCTGCGGCCCTCACCACGGCAGGGAAACTTTGTGGAAACTCACTAGGTTATGCATTAGAGTTGATAAGAAAATCAAAAGATGAAGTTACAGAGGAATACATGCAGTCTGTAGCAGATTTTATGGTTATTAAAGAAAGGTGTTTATTTACAACTGTAAATTCTTGTATTATTTCAGATTTGACTCGAGCTAAATTTAGAGAAGTGAATTTTGGATGGGGTGAAGGGGTGTATGGTGGAGTTGCACAAGGTGGGGCCGGACCTTTTCCAGGCGCAACTTACATTGTTCCACATAAGAATGCAAAAGGAGAAGAATGTTTGATGTTACCAATTTGTTTGTCCTCTGAAGTTATGAAGAGGTTTGCAAAAGAGTTAGATGAGATACTTGGTAGTCAAAATCACCCTACCATGAGTGTTTCTAATTTTGTCAAATCTACCTTATAATGGGTATTTTTTTTAATGGTGGTTTCTTGAGGGTGAAGCTCAACGGTATTTTATTGCTTTGATTTTTTTTTGTATTGCTTGATTTTTGGTTGGTTTTATATGTTTTTTTTCTAGCGTTTTATTTTTGTGTTTTTTTCTGTATTATTTATTAGTTTTTGTGGTATTCCCTTGGTAGCTTTTATTTTTAATGAAAAATAATATATTAATATCAAAGTGAAAAATATTAAAATATAAATAAAAATAATGTGCTTACAAGACTAGGAAGGATAAAAATAAAAAGATCAACAAAAAGAAAACTCCACAATTAGTTGAATAATAAAGAAAAACAAAAAAAACAAAAAAAGGGTCCCATCAGCTAAAGAACAACCCCTTATGATTCAAGTTAGAGAGTTCTTACCATCACCACCATCAATAAATCAAAATCCACTTGAGAACAACAAAAAACACAAACCAAAAACATGTCTCAGGAGCAAGGCAAACACTAGATCCATTATTGGTTAATAGAGAAGATATTGTTCTGAAGTCAATATGAAAACGTGCATGAGTTCACTACCGGTCTACTTAAATATCATTTTTAGGCCAAAAAATATCCTTCTCTCTCACCTCTTTCACAGTTTTGATAACACCACTAAAGACTATATCATTACGGGCTCTCCATATGGTCTAGACTACATCATGCTTGATCATAACAAAATCACTCTTATACTTGGCTACCACATAAAGAAAGGAAATACTAAAAAATAAGTATGTGGTCGCAAGGAAGAACCACCTACCAACCTAACCATTAGAAGATTGTATACCACAAAAATACTGCTAACTCATAAGTAACAAAAATATGAGAAGCCGACTCAATTGAATCCCCACAAAAAGGGAAAGATAGCTAATCACCCTTTTTATCCAAGTTCTCTCTATAGGAAAATCTATCTTGAAGAGGCTTCTAGGAGAATACTATTACTTTAGGGGAACCATGTTGTTTCATTTTAGGGGAAAGATCAAGTTCTCGATTATAGGAGATGGAGAAGAATCAACAAACTGAACATGATAGATAGAGATAATGGAGAAAAAACCATCTCTTGTATGCTTCCAACTCCATTTATCTCTATCCTAAGAGAGAATAACACCTTTTAGCAGAGAGAATATTTTCAAACACATGTACCTCTCTAAGAAAGAAAGGTCTCCTCCACATATGATCGCAAATTAGATCCCCATTTCCCACCTGATCGATCTCTTTTACCATCCCATAAAGTTTTTAGTTTTTTATGAATGTGACAAGAATATTTTACTAATTACTTATTGAAGAAGAAATATTATAAAGCTCTATTTATAATCCATAAATATGTTGATGCAAAAAATTTCGAAAAGGTTAGTGATGTTGAATCAACGAAAGAAGCATGGGAAATTCTGGAAAAATCATTTGGAGGCGCTAGGTGAAACAAATGAGATTACAAACTCACAAAAGAACGTATGAATTTATTTAGATGGAAGACAATGAAAGCATAACTGATTTTTTCACTAGGGTTAAGAAACTGATGAATCAAATCAAAGTATGTGGAGAAGTGTTGACATCAAGATCAATTGTTTCAAAGATCTTGAGTTTATTGGCTCCAAAGTTCGACCACGGGGTAGTAGCCATAGAAAAGTTGAAAGACTTATCAACATTTACAAAGGAAAAGCTTCAAGGGACGCTTGAATCTCATGAACAAAGAATGGCTGAAAGAGTTGCAGACAAGTCGAAGAGTGATATGGCTTTGCAGGAACAATCAGCAAGAGAAACAAAAGGTAAAAGGGAAGTGGTTTGACAACAAAGGTAGATGAGCCTACAATAATCGACTTGTCGAAATCAGCAAGAAAGAGGTTGGTAGAATTAGAGAAAGCTCTCATACCAAAGCAACCAAAGAGGTGGTGTTGTAGGTAGAGGAAGAGGCAGTGGTTGAAAACCTGACAAAAGTCGTCGTCAATGTTTAAATTGTCATTAGTATGGTCATTACTCTAGTGATTGTCCTAAAAAACAAAAGAATCAAGATAATGGTGCAAAGTTTACAAATTATGATGAAAAGGAGATGTTACTGATGGTTACAACATGAGATGAAGAAAGATTCTAAGACCAATGATATGTGGACTCAGGATGCTCATCACACATGATTGCAGCAGAAGGTATTCGTGATGTTCTGATTATGAGGAAAGATAGGAAAAGGTCAGTAACTTCCAACGTACTGTACATACCTGTAGTGGTAAAAAATTTGAGATTAAGTTATTGATTAACTTAACTCATAAAACAAGAGTCGCCATCGCGCTTTTATTATTTCCAAAGGAAAGGGAAAAAGAACGAACACAACCCAAAGAAGTTTTAAAACAAAACTAATAAAAAGAGATAAGGGTATGGGGGTTGGTTAGGCAAAGGGAAGGTATTATCACCCTAAACATCTATAGTACTCTATAGGAACCTCTTTAAAAATTTGTGCATTTTGGCTTAAAAATGGCGTTGTTTACAAAAGATTGGGGACATGAGAAGAGAAATGTTTTTTTTATAATTTTTGTGTTTGCCAAGACTTTTTTAGTCTTATGCCTACGTACTGATGAAGTGCAATGTAGGATCTAAACCTCGTAGTTCTTGGTAAAAATAACAAAGATGTTTGTTTTTATTCATTTTTAATGAAAAGACATTTTGTCATTTTAAGCAGAATACTCAACTAATCACCCACAAGTATGAGAACTTTACATCACCATAGACAAGGGATCCAACTTGGATAAGATCAACAAGCATGCCACTAGCTCTCTTGAGTGGAAAAGAATTATCATCAATACTATGGGGATAGAAGAATTACATCTCAACTATGGAAATGACTCATGTCTAAACTTTGAGAAAAAATTTAAAAGAAAGAGGGCACAAAATAGTTTGAATGAGTTATGTATTATTTAGTCTTTTAAAATTGGGTTTGAATATTCTTAAGATGTATTAGCATTTATTAAGAAAAATATTTTGAAAATCACTTAACAAAAGTTAAGGTTTATTAAGAAAGTGGTTCATGTTGGAAAACAAGAAAGTTTTGAAAAGAGAAAGAGGAGATTTTGAAAATCAGAGAATGAGATGAGGAGAAGAGACTATCCTAGAGCATAAATTAAAATCTAGAGAAGAAAGATCTAACCAAGAGATAGAAAACTTTATGAAATAAGTCAAGCAAGAATTCCTTCCTTTGAATTAAGCCTTAAGCAAGCCAAATAAATAAAGAATAAACCATGTATCAGATGAAACCAGGATAACCAAGTCAAGTCTTCAAAAGAAGTCCAAAGTCTAAAGTGCCAGATGAATCCCAAAGTCTCAAATTATAATCTCCCAAAGCATGGGTCAAGATCCTAGATCTAAGTCCATAACTCCACAACAATCCTAAGGATAGTAACCTCAAGTCCATGAATCCAGAGAACCAAAATTTTGTGGGATTTTTCCTTTATTAATGTATTTTTAAAAAAAGAAGTCCAAATGGACAAAGCAAAAAGAGCATAAACATAAACAAATGTCCAAGTGGACAAAGAGCAAACATGATATGAGATGCTAAAATAAAAGCGTAAAGTAAATAACAAGAAATAAAGAGCATAAGATAAATGACATTAAAGTAAGGTTAATGCAATAAAATATTAGTTGGTGATCAAAAAGAGAAATATGATTCATCATTTTTTGGAGAACACTAAAATATTCACCCATAAGTATGAAAATATGGACCTTTACATCACCATGAGAATGGCTCCAACTTGGGTAAAATAAAAAAAATATGCCATTATCTCTCACAGGTGAAAAGGAAACAATATTTTTCACACAATACCATGAGGAGTAGGAAACAATACTTTTCAAACAATGTGACTTGCTTTTAGATTCGGGACAAATTTAGCGCCATGTTAAGCAATCGTAATTCGAATTATGTAAAAGTCACAACTATCTGAGGTCGGTCACTAATAATGTTTGTGTTAGTACATGCTAGACAAATGATATGTAAATCATTCTCCTAAATCTATGCCACACAAAAAAGAAAAGAGAATTGATCAAGCACAAAGGCTAGGAGAGTGGTCCATTACATCAATTAATACTTCATAGTACTTAGGAAAAACATATACAACAATCCAAAATAACTTAAATGATCCATGATCAAATAAGAGGTAGATTTGAATTAACGAAAGTTCATCAAGTACTAATCCACACATCATGAACAAGATGAACACAAACCATCTAATTGAGCAAGAGGAAAAGAAAGAGATGAAGAAGAAGAAGACAAGAGAGATCACACCTAAATTGGATCAAATGCTTGATAAAATCATCATCAAAATCAATCATCTATTTTGGTGGATTAGGGTTTTCACCCCATCAACACCCAAGATCCATTGAGTTTGATGAGACCTATGATCAAATCAACTAAGATCCAAGGCCAATAGAAGTCAACAAAGGTCAAACAAGCATAAAAATGTAAAAGGATAAAATAAAATGCATTAAAAATGTTTTTAAAATGAATTTTAAAAGGGAAATAAAATAGAAACTCCATAAAGCCCTTAAAAACACCAAATAAATAGCCAAGAAAATTATAAAAGGTTGGAAATAGAATAAGAAGCATAAAATAAAATTTTCAGAATTTTAAAATGCATAGAAGTATTTTTAAACCAATCAAAACAAAGGAAAAAAGAGAAAATTCATCAAAATAGAAAATCAAGAAAATAAAATGTTGAAAAATAAAAATAAGATGAAGAAAAATAAAATAAAATTTTAGAAATTATTTTGGTATTTTTTGGATGCAAAATGAATTTTCTATGAATTTGAAAGTAAAAAGCAATTTAAAATGAAAAAAGAAAAAGAAATAAAAAAAAAAAAAAACACAGAGCGTTGGATCTGGCCTCATTAGTTGATGTGGTAGATCCAACAATCCTCAGGCTAGGGTGCACGATGGAAATTAGCAAAAATGAAACACGAGATCTAATTCAAAATGGACCAATCATAACATTTCAAATTACCAACGTGTATGGCCAAACTCAGATGACCTGAAACACTCTGGTCATCTTCCCCAATGATCCCTCACCGGAGTTTCATCGTTTGGTAAATTCAGAACACGAGACTAACACCAATGTGATCGCCTCATCGTCACGAATTTGACCTCATGCTCAAAATTCATTTATCTAAACTGAGCATGGAGAATTTCAAAGAAGTTCCAGAAGCAAGCAAGCCACAAAAAATAAAATTAAATGATGAAAACGATCAATCAACACCAGATAAGTTAGGGGAAAGCATCAGAGAATGAAGGACTATATTGTGGTAACTTGTTTGAGTTCAAATGATGCTCAGAACTACCTTGTACAAATGGTAATCAGAAGTTGATGAAGCTTGATCTGGTCAGGGCACTTCAGAAGGTGTTAGAGCTTAGGAATTTTTGCAAAAGCTTCAAGAAGACTGGAGATGCTAATGGAATCAAGAAATTGGATTGAAACAAGCTGAATTCAAAACACGATAGTTCAATGTTTTGGAAAATTTTCAGAGTGAAGCAGGGATTTCTTGGCTCTCAAAAGCTTGGAAATGAATGAAACATGTTGCTCTATTTATAGGGAATGTCTTGGGATCCAAATATGTGTGGAATGAAGCTCAATTCGTGCAAAACGAATTTGATCATGATGTCAGAAAAGTGTGACTTCCAATTCATCAAAACTCAGCCAAATAATGCTTTTTAATAGTCAATTAACTTTTGGAGACTTTGTTAAATATGTTTAGGTCCAAAAAACATGGTATTTTGGCTTGAAATTGAGATTAGTGTAGTTCAAAATTCAGATCATGGTGATTTCTTTAGTTCCAAGTCACCATGTTCAACACAATGGGGCATCTTGCTCATGAGGCTTTTTGATCCCATTCTTTTTGCAATGTGTTGACATAATATCAAAGATTAAAATGTACCAAGAAAGGTTGCATTTGGATGCTTGAGCACTAAGTTATGGAATGTTGAAGTTGGCACAAAAATCTGGTAATGTAATTTAGAAAATTCTAAGTCCCAAATGGATGAAAATGACTTGTAATGTTTTAAAGAATTCCATGGCCTTCCAAGCATAATTTGACTTTGATCCTTGAAGAAACCTTGTAGAGGGCATCATAAATAATATTGTGAAAAAAGAATCAGCCTCAAATGTTGAAAGTTGAATAAGTTATAATCTTTAAAAGTTGAGTAAAAGTCACTTGAAAATAGGTTGAATTTCACTAAGTCCACAAATGACATATAATGTCTTCAAACTTTTGATGATCCTCCAAGCATAATTGGCTCTTGTCATGTTAAGAGAAGTTGTAGAGGATATTGAGAAGAGTCGTATTCAAAAAGAAGCATTCAAAAATATTTAGAATTGAAGGAGTTATGATCCTTTGAACTTTGACTTCAAATGTTGACTTTTGGGGTCAAACCTCTTGGAATGAACTTTTATACTTAGACTTTTATTGCATTTCAAGGTATATGGATGATCATATGAACTCAAAATAAGGTGTCCTTGAATTTATTTTGATTGAGTTGCTCAAAGTTTGAGGTAACTTATTGAAGAAGGCATGAAAATGAACACATGAACCTTGGAATTTTCTTGAGAAAATAAGCAACAAAACTTTGAGATGCTCTTGATCAAAATGAGATTGAAAGGTGCTCCAGAACCTTAGAGACCATGTTTTTGAGAAATATCCCCCTTGAGAACCAATGACTGACCATAATTTTCTGAGGAATAAAAGAAAACCTAGCTGAGGAGCCATGCTTGATGCTCTTGATGAAAAGCCCTACCTTGCACAATAAACTTAAAGAAAACAAAACATATTTTTGTTATTTTAATTGGTAGTTAGATAATAAATGAACATATAAACACAAAGGTAAAACACCAACAAATATGTGCTTGATGATTTTCGCAAAAAGCAAACCCAAAGATGAGAGGGGATGTCATCTTGTTTGTATGCAAGGATGCAAATGATATGTGGGATCTTAGGGTTAAAATTTCGGGTATGACAAATTCCCCTATTTAAGTTTCTTCAATTCTGAGATATGAAGATTGAGATCTTCGTCTCGACGAGATTGAGGAGAATTAAATACAGAAAACCCAATATTTGGCCTAAGATACTGTAAAAATGCTTATGATATAATATGAATGCAGACAAGGATCTATGTGGGGAACGTAGCGCCATGAGACAAAGAACTATTGGAGAAACGAGGAGATTGAAATTCTACAGGGGAAATGGATTCCAAAGGGGGAAAACCCAATTTAGTACAAACAGAGTTCCACAGTTGAACGACTCGACTCAGGAATAACTATTGTATTGGAAAGAAACCAATACATAGTTATAAAACAAACGAACCAAAGGCCCAACAAGGGACGACTTATCAAGGCAAGACTCCTCCGGCAAAAATATAAATCAAAGGGGATATACGACTCTACTAGGGGGAAATTATCTAAATATCAACCAAGTAATAGCTTAACAAAGGTAATAAGCTTTGAAAGGAAAGATTACCATCTACCAACCAAGTGATAGCTTAACAAAGGTAACCAACCAAGGTAATATGAGAATTACCTAACTATCATCCAAGTGATATCTTAACAAAGGTAGCCTCCCAAAGGCAAGAGAAATATTACCAAACTATCAGCCAAGTGATAGCTTAACAAAGAAAATAAGCTTGAAAGGAAAGGTTGCCAACTACCATCCAAGTGATACCTTAACAAAGGTAATAAGCTTGAAAGAAAATATTACAACTACCAGCCAAGTGATAGCTTAAGAAAGGTAACCAACCAAGGTAAGAGGAAAATTACCTAACTATCAGCCAAGTGATAACTTACTAAAAGGTAACCACCTAAATGTAAGAGAAATATTACCTAACTATCAACCATGTGATACATTAACAAAGGTAATAAGCTCAAGGGACCAAAGTTCAACCTGAGAATAAACTGGAGAGAAATGGTCAAAGAAGGTTAAAATCCAATGAGGAAATAATCTCAATTGGGGATTAAATCCATCCAGATAATAAACTAGAAAGAAAATCGAAACAAAACCTTCCACAAGGATCAAACTCCATGGGGAATTAGGAAGGATAAGCATTTTCTACTTAAGGTCGACACTCTATTTGAGAGAGGACGAACACACTTTGCGGGAAGAAAGAACACTAGAGAGTGGGGAAGCACCAAGGAAACAAGATGCACAAATAAACACCATGATTCTATGCATATACGTATGGATATGTGTATGAATATGTTGAAAAAACAGGCACAAAGGGTTAGACCGATAACACAATACAATCAGATATTCGACTAATCTCAACAAGATGGTGATGCTACTGGAGAACTCATTAGGGATTCAGTTGAAGAAAACCCTGCGATGATCATAAGCCATCAAAGGAGCTAAATCCTGATACAAGGCTTAAATCCTTCTGGAGAAAGACATTGCTTGGAGATCTAGAGCTTATCCTTCAAAAAAATAAACTCCTCTCCGAGGGAGGGAAAGGTTTTCCGGGAATGAGAAACATCTGAACAAACTCCACTATGATGACCTGTTGGCAAATTCACTAGAGATTCTACCATTCCCGTAAACTTATGCTGGGGAAACTGATGATCCTGGATACATTCATAAGGAAAATCATGTCTTAGAGAACACTGAGCTCTACTCTTCAAGATCTTTCTATCCTTTAGATTACTGTTGACATTCCTTTTTTATATTCACAAATCGAGGAAAATATTTTTTGTAAATTTCAAAAACATGATTGTTTATATATCTTTTGTTTAAAAAATTATTATGAAAAATAAATGAAATTTCGTGAATTTTTTACTCAAATACCCCATATTTTCAAAAAAAATAATCCAAAATAACCCAGTTTTCAAACAAATTCTCAATCTACCCTAGTTTCAAAAAAATACTTAAGGCATAAAGCTCAAATGTTATTGATATAATGGTAGTCCGCAAATGGTGTGACTCCATGGATTATTACAAAGTTGAAAAATGCTATATATTATATATATATATATATATATATATATATATATATATATATATATATATATATATATATATATATATGGAAAGGGCTACATTGAAATACAATGACCACTATTCTTCCTAACAACTTTGAATTTCGCTATGCTCAAAACTTCGGTCGAGGATGACTGAATCAGAAACTTTAATAGGCATTGTTGCTTCAAATGATCAAGTCTGGCCTAATGCAGTTACTTGCCATAATCCCTAGCGTTTTCCTAGATTTCCCTCTTTGGTATTCAATCTACCGGGATGATTATTTTCTACTTATATCTCTAATTTTTTCCTGGACCGCCCTTTCGGGTTTTCAATCCATCGAGACACTCATTTTTTCCTAAGCCTCCCTTTCAGGTTTTCAACTTGGCAAGTTGTTCTTTTATTTTTCTAGGCGAAGTATTTCTTGACTGCATCAGCATTCAAATGACGAGGGAGCTCCTCAGCATCCATAGTCGTAAGAGTCATTGCACCGCCAGAGAAGGCTCTCTTAACAACATATGGGCCTTCATAATTAGAAGTCCACTTACCCCTATAATTAGTGTTCAAAGACAAGATCATTTTTAGCACGAGGTCGCCTTCTCTGAATAGTGAGGTCGAACTTTCTTGTCAAATGCTTTCTTGATTCTATTTTGATATAGTTATCCATGACACAAAGTTGTTATCCTCTTATCTTCAATCAAATTCAATTGATCATATCTGATTTGACACCATCCAACCTCAGACAATTTGGCTTCCATCAATACTTGCATTGATGAGATCTCAACCTCTACGAGGAGCACTGCTTCCATGCCATGCACAAGAGAGAAAAGGGTTGCCTCTATTGAAGTGCGGACGAATGTACGATATCCATGTAAAGCAAAAGGGAGCATTTCATTCCAATCCTTATATATCACAACCATCTCCTGGATAATCTTCTTAATATTCTTATTTGTATCTTCAAAAACCCCATCCATCTTAGGTTTGTAAGGAGAAGAGTTATGATGTTCAATCTTAAAGTTGTCACAAAGCTCTTTCACCATCTTATTATTCAAGTTCGACCAATTATTAGTGATGATATTACTTGGAACACCATATCGGCAAATAATCTAATTCTTGATAAATCTAACCATAACATGCTTGGTCACATTAGCATAAGATGTTTCTTCAACCCATTTGGTGAAGTAATCAATAGCCACCAAAATGAAACAAAGTATGTTCGAAGATTTGGGTTCAATCATATCAATCATGTCAATTCCCCACATAGAGAAAAGCCATGGGGATGAAATAACATTGAGAAGAGTCGGAGGCACATGAATCTTATCAGCATAAATCTAACATTTATGGCACTTCTTCACATATTTACAGCAATCAGATTCCATTGTCAGCCAATAGTAATATGCCCTCAACATCTTTTTAGCCATTGAATATCCGTTGGCATGAGTACCAAAAGATCCTTCATGAACTTCTTGCATTAACATGTCTTCTTTATGTCTATCTACGTATCTGAGCAAGATCATGTCAAAGTTTCTCTTGTACATCACATCTTCATTAAGAAAGAAATTGCCAGACAGTATTCTCAAAGTCTTCTTATCTTTGTTGGATACCCCAAGCGGATACTCCTGACTTTGGAGGAAACACTTGATATCATGTTACCAATGCTTATCATTTGTGGCTTCTTCTACTGCAAACACATGAGCAGGCATATCAAGGCGTATAATTCTGATATTGGGCGCGTCATTCCATCGGTTTACTTTATACATAGAAGACAAAGTAGCCAAAACATCTACCATCTGATTCTCTTCACGAGGTATATGATGAAACTCAACTTTATTGAAGAAAGTCAACAACCTTCTTGCATAATCTTTGTAAGGAATCAAGCCAAGATGACGAGTCTCCCAATCTTCTTTAATCCGATTAACAACTAAGGCTGAATCTCCATATACATCAAGAATCTTAATTCTCAAATCAGTGGATTCTCCAAGACCTATGATACAAGCTTCACATTTTTCCAGGTTATTCATACAATCAAATATCAATCTTGCAGTGAAAGGGATATGAGAACCCTACGGAGTAATGATGATTTCCCCAATTCCATTACCATAAGCATTAACAACTCCATCAAACACTAAACCCCATTGGGATCCAGGCTCTGGTCCTTCTTCGGGAAATGGTTCATCACAGTATTTAGCTTTTAAGTACGTAAAATCTTCACTAGGGAAGTCAAACCTGATAGATTGACAGTCATCAGTTGGCTAGTGAGCCAAATGATCTGCAAGAATAATGTTAGGTTTATCTTTTGGTGATTGGCTGCTTTTTGGAATAACAAGTATTTTCCAGATGTTGAACAAGATGTCCTGACATGTTTCCTCAATATTCTGCATAATCAAGCTTGTGTTAAGTGAGATATTTGGTCTCCTTAATTGTGTTTTCTTCAGATTCTTTGAATATTTAGTTATTGTATTCTATTGCGTGTTTTCCTGTGACTAATGAGTGTCGTATCTTGACTTGCTCACGAAGGAAAAATGTTAAGACATATTAGGAAGCATTTGATTTAATTAGAATCATATCTTCAGAATATTGAGAAGAGATCTTGGATCTGCTTCATATTAAAGACCTAAGCTCATGCGTCTCACTGCTATTTATAGAGGAGTTCTAAACCTAGAAAGCATCGAAGCAGTGCAATATTGTGTTATCATTAGGGTTTTATGTGTGTGTTTTATGTGAGCCATCCGAGTATCACATTGATACTTGAATTGGACTGGGTGTATTTAATTGTAATTTACTATCCCTCAGAAGCTTTTAAGCAAAAGTGGATTGTGCTTTTTTGTTGTGTGTTATCATGTGATTGAGGGAAGTGAGAGGGGTAACGTATATAGGGTTTCCCTAGATAGAAACGTCCACAAGTAGAGATTAGGAGAGAAGTCTGTAAACACTGAGGTTGTTCAGGAGTTCAAACTAATTATGTGATAGTTGATTTCCTTCCTGGCTTGGTAGCCCCCAGATATAGGTGACATTGCACCAAACTAGGTTAACAACTGATTGTGTTATTTACTATTTTATTTATCCTGCTATTATTTGTTGTGTGATAATATGCAGACCTTGAGGTCGTGACATCGTGTTCGACATCAGGGATCTGCTTTCCAGAATTTCAATTGGTATCAGAGCAGGCATCCTGCTCTGTCTCTAGGTGAGATTCAGGGAAGATACTTTCTGGCACCATGGAAAAGGAAGGAGGATTTATCAACAGACCCCCCCATCTTAGATGGATCCAACTATGACTACTATAAAGCAAGGATGGTGGCTTTCTTAAAATCTATGGACAACAAGACATGGAAGTCTGTCATTAGAGGATGGGAACATCCTGTTGTGAATGAAGGGGATGGAAAGGAAACTATTGAAGTGAAACCTGAAGAGAACTGGTCCAAGTAAGAAGATGAATTAGCTCTTGGAACTCCAAAGCCTTGAATGCCCTATTCAATGGTGTGGACAAAAATATATTCAGGCTAATTAATACTTGTACTGTAGCTAAAGAATCTTGGGAAATCCTCAAAACTACTCATGAAGGCACATCTAAAGTAAATATTTCTAGACCTCAGCTTCTCACTACTAGATTTAAGAATCTAAAGATGAAAGATGATGAGAATATCCATGACTTTCACATGATTATTCTTGAAACAGCTAATTCATCTAGTGCCTTGGGAGAAAGGATGTCAGAAGAAAAACTGGTGAGAAAAATACTAAGGTCTCTACCTAAAAAAATTGACATGAAGGTCACAACTATTAAGGAAGCTCAATACATCAGCTCCACGAGAGTAGGTGAACTGATTGGATCTCTCCATTCTTTTGAGTTAGGTATTAGTGACAGAACTGAAAAGAAAACCAAGAGCATAACATTCGTATCCAACACTGAAGATGAACAAAACCAATGTGACTTGGGTACTGATTAAGGAATGATCAATGCTATAGTGCTTATAGGAAGACAATTAAACTAGGTTTTTAAGAGAATTGACAGGAAGTCAAGACCCAGTGTCAATAACATCCCTCTTGACATCAGGAATACTAAGGACTTCCAGAGAAGATCAAGAACTGAAGAAAGATCAAATTAAGGTAAAAGAATCCAGTGTCATGGGTGTGAAGGCTTTGGACACATTAGAGTTAAATGTCATACCTATGTCAAGAAACAAAAAAAGGGACTATCTGTTTCTTGGTTTGATATGGAAAATTATGAAAGTGAACCTGAAGAGGAATTGATAAACATGTTACTGCTCTAACTGGAAGATGAATCTGATGAAGATTCATGTGATGAAGAACTATCCTATGAGGAACTATCTGCTTCATATAGAGAGCTCTGCATCATAAGTGAAAAAGTGTGTCTGCTGGGAGAAAAATTGAAGAAAATTATATCTTAACTATGAAGGTGAGAAAAACAAGAAAGGGGGGGTTTGAATTGTTTGGAAAAATAAGCGCTTTTCAAAATGAAAATCACACAAGGATTTTATACTGGTTCGCTTATAACACAAAGCTACTCCAGTCCACCCGGCCAAGGTGATTTCGCCTTCAACAAGGACTTAATCCACTAATCTTGAAAGATTACAAACAACACTTAAGAGAGAAGAAAATCTCTTAGTCTTCTCAAGTCTACAGACCACACAAAGTCACTTGAGGAAATCAAACAAATAAAAGATACAAGATATGTAATCTAGAGTGCTTCTAAGAAAGCAAGTATTACAAACTTAAGAACAGATTTTTCACTTAATAAGCAAAAGCTTAGTGAAATTCTTTGAGAGCAAAGATGATTTTCTTGAGCGTGAAATAATTCAGTATAGTTTTGGCTAGTTGATTTCTTGCTTACTGAATGTTGATTGCATCTCTATTTATATAAGAGTTGGAGTAGAGTAGAATCTGGTGGATATTAAACTGAGTTTACTCCATCACTTAAATAGCTTCTGCAGTTTAACTTTTCGTCTTTGAAGTGACTACTTACCACAAGTAGTATCTTCTCTCTTGGAAGTGGAGATTAACGTCTCTTTCTCAATTAGGAAATCCATTTGAAAATCTTTACTTGTCTTCAACGTTACTCTTTCATGATTAGCAAATCCATAATCAGAGTATTTGTATTTCTGGAGAAACTAGGAATCTTGCTTCTGATGTTGATCTAAATAGATTCTTCAGAGGGCGTTGTTCAGAGTCAGAGCTTCTAGACTTTACTTCATGTTCAGATGCTTCTGATACTTTGTAGTTTTGTCCAGAGTCAGACTTTCTTGAACGAGATTCCACTTCAGATGCTTCTGATACTAGAGAATTCGTATCTGATCTTGTTGTGCATCTGATGACATCATCAGATTTATTACCTCTTCCTTTAGAACCCTGCACACTTAGAAACTTTTCGTTAGGGTGCCATTTTTGGTTTCATCCTTTGTTATCATCAAAATCAAGGAATCTGTTGTAGAACAATTTTTGTTCTTACAATCTCCCCCTTTTTGATGATGACAAAACAACTTAAAATAGCAGATGAAACATGAATGAAATAAGATCAGATAGACAGAAGCTCCCCCTGAGTTAGTGCTAGGGAGTTCAGAAGTTCTTACCAGAGCTTTCCAAGTAATAAGATTTCTGAAAACTTTCTGCAATTTCTTAAATTTAATGTTAGAGCTATTTAATCAGAGCTATTTTTATCAGAGCTATTTCTACAATTGTTGCAGAGTGCTTAAGGTTTTAGACAATTTTCATCAGAGCTTTTAATGATTTCTCCCCCTTTTTGTCATCAACAAAAAGACATAGTAAAAAAAATAACTTAAAGAGAAAAACACTTCATTAAAATAGAACCACAAAACATCAGATTCAAAAAGATCAAGAACAAAACATCAGATCCAAAAAGAAGACAGAAGCAAAAAAAAAACAACAAAAGGCAAGCAAAACATAAAATCCTAAGTGCCTAAGGGTTCTGAGGCAATTTCTGCAAGATCATGGCAAGCATCTTCTGGATATTCTCATTGACCGTATCTTGCTTGTCCATTCTGTCTCGGAGGATGTTCTGATCTTCCTTAAGGTCCTTCAGAGTCTGAAGGATCATGGGAACAGCAGTTGAAGACTCCCCCTGAGTCAGAGCCTGCTGAGCTTCAGCTTCTGCAGCAGCTTGAGCTTCTGCATCTGCCAGAGCCTTAGCTTCAGCTTCTTGTTGCCTTAGGATTTCTGCTTCCTGAGCAATTCTTTCCTCTTCTATTCTTCTTGCTTCTTCTGCTTCTCTAGCCAACCTCTCCTCCTCTAGCCGTTTGGCTTCAGCTTCTCTGGCTAATCTCTCCTGGAGTCTTTCCTCAGCATCTCTGATGTAGCCATTTCTGACTTGTTCAGAGACACTCTTCAGCCTATAAGACTCAGAGGTCATCCAACTAATGACTCTGTTCCAGTGTGTCCTTACAGATTCAGGATCATCACTGATTTCAGAGTTAAGGACCAGAGAATCAACCTTTTGAGCTGAAGCCTCTGCAATCATAAAGATGGCTTCCTTAAGGGTAGGTTTAGAAAGCTCAGGTTCAGGTTCTGGTTCAGAGGTATGAGGTGGAGGACTGAGATTCAAGGTTTGAGGTTCAGATTCTGACTCAGGTTGGGGTTCAGATTCTGCTTCTGGTTGAAGACTAGGAGATGAAGCATAAAGAGGATTTAGGTCTAAAGGGTTAGAGTCTACTTCAGGTACAGCGGGAATTTTTGGTGGGGTGATATCAGAGGTGAAGGGATCAGATGGTTGAGTTTCAGAGGGTAGAGTTGTTGTTTGTTGTGGTGGAAGTGAAGTTTGGAGTGGTGAGGTTACTTCAGATTGTGTTAGAGTTTGTTGTTGAGAGGCAAGTCTATGAGTATATAGAGCGGCTATTGTTGGGGAGTCAGGATCAGAAGGTTCAGGGTCAGAGGAAACAGTAACGTAGGGAGGTGATTCAGGTTCAGAGGATGAAGAAGAAGAAGTGCTTTGGTGAGTTTGTGCAGGTATAGAGGGAGGAATGAAAGTTCTGGCTATGTTTAAAACTGGTGTAGGTTGGGAGGTTCTGATGATTGATGGTGGGATTTCAGAGGTAGTGAAAATGGGTTGAGAAGAGAGAGGGTTAGAGGAAGCCATCTGAAGATTAGAGGAGACAGGAGGAACAGACTTACCAGTTGAGATTTGCAGAGGAGCAGGAGATTTGGTTCCAGAAGCTTCTCCAAGTCTGGCTTTCTTTGCTTTTCTTGCCTCAGCAGCTATCTGTTTCTCAGAGACACCTCTCTTGTATCTGACTAAATCTTCTTCAGAGTCCAGACAGTCATCGAGGCTGAAATCAGAGACATCAAAACCTTCTTCCAGCAGACGATGAAGATAGAGGGCAACAGCGTCTCTGGGCTCATTCTTGAAGAATCTGGCAAGGCCATGAGGCATCTTCCTCTGATCTTTCAGACTATCCCAGGAAACATCCAGAGTTGGCTTGACTTGTATTTTCTTGATTATCCCCATACTCTTGAGGTTTCTTGCATTCAGAGGCTTCCCTACATCAATTGCCAGATCATCCATACATCTGGTCTTTTCCAGATCGTCTACCAGTCCATGCTCAATGAAGATGTCAGAAAGCAATCTCCCCAGAGGAATGTAGGATCTGGGCTTCATGTTATTCCTGGTTTCTCTGACTGAATCTCTCAGATATCTGAAGAGAAGAGCAGGAAGGTTGATCTTCACACCTTTCTGGATGCAGTATAAAATGCATTTTTGATCTGCATTTATGTAATCTGAAGAATTTGAAGCTGGACGGTGGTGGATTGTTCCCAGGATGATTTTCAGCCACACTCGGAGGTTCTGGTGTAGCTCCTTGTTCTTAGAGGGGTTTCCTTCAACATTTGGTTTGAAGATAGTTGGGTTGATGACTTCAGTGATGCGCTTAGACCTTGGAGGAATGTTGTAGATCCTTTTTCCTCCACTTTGCTCCATATTCAACAAGGAAGCAATAGATGCTTCAGTGATAACTCTCTTCACTCCCAGAACAAAAGAGACAATGAATTGGTCATCTGCATCAGCATGTCTCCAAAACTCCTTTACCAGAAGAGGGTAAATTGGACCATACAACCGTTGGAAATAGTTCTCCCACCCTTGTTGACGCAGTTCACCAGTAAGATCAACGCCATTTCTTTTTAGGTTGTCAAAATCAACCAAAGATTCATACAAAACATCCAAACCTTCAAAGGGAGTTGAAAGGTTTATGTGGCGTTCTCGATCAAGAATGTGGGGTTCTTGATAAACAGGGGTTATAGAAACACCGGTGACGGTTGGAGTTGAAATACTAGAGGTTTGAGCGGTGGAACTTGACTCCATTTGCTGTGAGTAGTTGAACAGTTGTTGTTGTTGAGCATCCATTGTAAAGAAGAAGATGAAGATTGATGAAGATGAAGAAACTTGCAGAGAATGCTTCGAGAGAGGGTTTAGGGTTTAAGAGTGAGTGAGAGTGATAAGTGTGAAATGTGAGAGAAAGTGTTTATATACTCTAAGTAAAACACATGCAAAACGACAACACATACCAGCGTTAGCACAAAAATCAAAATAGCACGTTTGGGGGGAAAAATGATTACAGCTAATAAATGAATGTCTAATCCCAACAGTACGCACACTGCTCTAGGAGATTTCAAACGTTCTGACCTTTGATTTCTTTTGACAGCTGTCTAGAAGTTCTAGGGTTAGACGTTTAGAGTTCCACGTGTTGATGTATCTGATCTTCAGGAATACCAAAGGATTGGTTTCTGAAGATTTCTAACTCAGATATCTTCTTAACTTGTAGAAGTATCAGAGTCAGAGGCAGAAGTGTATTTGTTTTTATCAGAGTCTCATTTTACATGTTCAGAGCCAAATTTTACTCAGGGCAATTTTTAATGTTCAGATTTTCTAAGATAAAAAGAAATCTATCTTCAGCTAGAGGCTTAGTAAAGATATCTGCCCATTGATGTTCTGTATCAATGAACTTCAATGTTACTATCCCTTTCTGAACATAGTCTCTGATAAAATGATGTTTTATTTCTATGTGTTTGGCTCTGGAATGTAAAATGGGATTCTTACTTAAACAAATAGCAGCAGTATTATCACAAAAGATAGGAATGTTACTCTCAAATATCTGAAGATCTTCTAGCTGATGCTTCATCCAGAGCATCTGAGTTGTGCACAGTGATGCTGAGATATATTCTGCTTCTGCAGTTGATAGAGCAATTGTTGACTGTCTTTTGCTAGCCCAGGAGATTAAATTGTTTCCCAGAAGCTGGCAATTTCCAGAAGTACTTTTTCGTTCTATTCTATCTCCTGCGTAGTCTGCATCACAGTAACCAGAAAGTCTATACTCTGATGTTTTCTCATACATCAGGCCCAGGTTAGGAGTTCCTTTCAGATACTTAAGAATTCTCTTAACAGCTGTTAAATGAGATTCTCTAGGATCTGATTGGAATCTGGCACAAAGACAGACGCTAAAGAGAATATCAGGACGAGTAGCAGTCAGATAGAGAAGAGAGCCTATCATACCTCGATAGAGCTTCTGACAAACCTTGTTGCTTACCTCTTCCTTTTCCAGAATGCAAGTTGGATGCATAGGAGTTTTTGCAGAGTTGCATTCAATCATATCAAACTTCTTCAGAACGTCTTTAATGTACTTGCTTTGATGAACGTACGTGACTTCTGGAGTTTGATTAATTTGAATTCCCAGAAAGAACTTTAGTTCTTGCATTAAACTCATCTCAAATTCTGCCTGCATTAACTTAGAAAATTCTTGGCAAACAGAGATATTAGCAGAACCAAAAATAATATCATCAACATAAATCTGGCATATCATGAGATCATTATTAAGGTTTTTACAGAAGAGTGTAGAATCAACTTTCCCTCTGATAAAATTTTGTTCCAGTAGAAAATTACTTAAGCGTTCATACCAAGCTCTGGGAGCCTGTTTAAGTCCGTATAAGGATTTCTTAAGTTTAAAAACATGTTCTGGAAAGTTTGAATTTTCAAAACCTGGAGGTTGATTAACATACACTTCTTCTGAAATATAACCATTAAGAAATGCACTCTTGACATCCATTTGATATAATTTGATAGAATGATTAATAGCAAAAGATACAAGAAGACGAATAGATTCTAACCTCGCGACTGGAGCAAAAGTTTCATTATAATCAATACCTTCTTGTTGACTATAACCTTGAGCTACCAGTCGAGCTTTGTTTCTGACAACTTCTCCTTTCTCGTTCAGCTTGTTTCTGAAAACCCATCTGGTTCCAATGACATGAGTGCCTCTGGGTTTAGGAACGAGATCCCAGACATCATTCTTGGAGAATTGATCTAATTCTTCTTGCATAGCTGCCACCCAATCGTTATCTTGAAGAGCTTCATCACAGGACGTAGGCTCAATCAGAGACACTAGTCCCAGAGGAATATCTTCAGAAGTTCTGAAGGTAGATCTGGTTCTAACAGGTTCATCTTTGTTTCCCAAAATCAAATCTTCAGATACGTTAATACGACTTTTAACTTTCCTTGGAATTTCTGGAGATTTAATTTCTTCAGAGTCTTGAGTGACAGTTGCTTCTGGAGTTTTATCAGATTCTACCAGAGTGATCTCTAAATCTGCAAACTTTTCAACTAGCTTTGACTTTTCAGGGTCAAGCTTATCATCAAATCTAACATGAATTGATTCCTCCACAATTTTGGTTTCTGTGTTGTATACTCTGTAGCCTTTAGAGCGTTCTGAGTATCCTAACATAATACCTTTCTGTGCTTTGGAATCAAACTTGTTCAGATGTTCTTTAGTATTTAATATAAAGCAAATGCATCCAAAAGGATGAAAATATGAGATGTTAGGTTTTCTTCCCTTACACAGTTCATAGGGAGTCTTTTCCAGAATAGGTCTAATAGAGATTCTATTCTGAATGTAACACGCTGTATTTACAGCTTCTGCCCAAAAGTGCTTTGCTACATTAGTTTCATTGATCATGGTTCTGGCCATCTCTTGGAGTGTCCTATTCTTCCTCTCTACAACTCCATTTTGTTGTGGAGTTCTAGGGCAGGAGAAATCATGGGATATTCCATTAGAATCAAATAATACTTCAAAATCTTTATTTTCAAATTCTCCACCATGATCACTTCTGACTCTAACAATTTTAGAGTCAAATTCTTTTTGCACTTTGGAACAGAAACTGGTGAATACAGAGTGAGACTCACTCTTGTGCTTTAGGAATTTTACCCATGTCCAGCGACTGTAATCATCAACAATGACTAGTCCATACTTCTTTCCATTAACTGATGCTGTTTTCACAGGACCAAATAAGTCAATGTGAAGAAGTTCCAGAGGCTTAGAGGTAGAAACAACATTTTTCTTTTTAAAAGATGTTTTTGAAAATTTTCCTTTCTGACAAGCTTCACACAGAGCATCTGAAGAAAACTTCAGTTTAGGTAGGCCTCTGACTAACTCGAGTTTAGTTAGCTGAGAAAGTTTCCTCATGCTAATGTGACCTAAGCGTCTATGCCATACCCATTGCTCTTCGTGAACTGACATTAAACATTTAACATTTTGATCTTTTAAATCAGAAAGATTTATTTTATAAATGTTGTTTTTCCTCTTGCCTGTGAAAAGGACAGAGCCATCGTTCTGATTAATGGCTTTACATGTTTTTTGATTAAAGATTACATCATAACCGTTATCACTTAATTGACTTATGGATAACAAGTTATGCATTAATCCTTCTACATAAAGAACATCAGATATAGAGGGAAGAGTACCATTACCAATAGTTCCGGAGCCTCTGATCCTTCCTTTCTGATCTCCTCCGAAGCCTACAAATCCAGCGTCTTTAAGTTCCAGGCTTTGGAACATAGACTTTCTTCCCGTCATATGTCGCGAGCATCCAGAGTCCAGGTACCATGACTGGTGTCTGAACTTTGCTGCATAGGATATCTGCAACATAGATAATCTTATCTTTCGGTACCCAGAATCTCTTGGGTCCTTTTAGATTAGTTTTCCCAGAGTTTCTCACAACTTTGGGTCTTCTAGCATTTTTAAATTTGTGTTCTTGTGTGTGTGTGTAGTGGTATGAAAAAGGAGATTTAATTTGATCACTTGTAGAGGGTTTATCTTTCTCAGGATCATAACCAATTCCCCTTTTATTATTCTGACTTACTCCATAAATCATGGATGCCATAATACTCCTATCTATCCCATTCTTCAGAAATTTTTGAAAGGCTTCTTCATATTTATAAATAATTTCATTTGAAGTTTGTGGTGCTTGAGACAACGCTTCTTCTAATTCTAAGCTTTTTGTTTTAGCTCCATCTCTTTCCAACGTTAAAGATTTGATTGTATCTTCATGTGCTAGAATTGTTGTCTCAAGTTCACTACATTCTTCAAATTTTGTTTTAAGACAGCCTTTAACGTTTTTAAACTTTTGTTTTAATTTCTGATAAGAAGTAAGAGTTTCTGACAAACATGATTCTAAGTCAGATCTAGAAAGTTCAGAAAATACCTCTTCAGATTCTTCGTCTGAGCAGCTAGATGTGGTAGCCATAAGTGCTACGTTGGCCTGTTCATCAGAGTCAGATTCTGATGATCCAGATTCACTGTCATCCCAGGTAGCCATCAGACCTTTCTTTGTTCTGAAGGTGTTTTTCTTGAAGCTTTCTTTTCTAGGATTGTCTTTCTTCAACTTAGGGCATTCATTCCTGTAATGACCTGTTTCTTTACATTCATAACAGGTAATATCTTTGTTAGCTTTACCTTTTGAAGTTGACTCTGATCTATCCCCTCTGGGTCTTGATCTTCTGAAGTTGTTGTTGTTCCTCTTTTTCCAGAGTTGCTTGACTCTTCTGGTTAGTAGGGACAACTCTTCTTCATCATCAGAGTCTTCTGGTTCAGAATCGTCAGTATCTTCAGCTTCTGCCTGGAGAGCTTTGGTTCTGTCAGGTTTCCGTCTTTCAGATCTGGACTTCAGCGCTACTGACTTGTTCCTTTTCTGAGGCTCATCCTCCTCTAGTTCTATCTCATGGCTTCTGAGAGAACTAACAAGTTCTTCAAGGCTGATATTGTTCAGATCCTTTGACAGCTTCAGAGCAGTAACCATAGGTCTCCATTTCTTTGGCAGACTTCTGACTATCTTCTTAACATGATCTGCAGTCGTGTATCCTTTGTCTAGCACTTTAAGACCTGCAATAAGAGTTTGAAATCTGGAAAACATAGCTTCTATAGCTTCATCATCTTCCATCTTGAAGGCTTCATACTTCTGGATAAGCGCCAGAGCCTTCGTTTCTTTGACTTGGGAGTTTCCTTCATGGGTCATCTTCAGAGAGTCAAGTATATCTTTGGCAGTCTCTCTGTTGGTGATCTTTTCATATTCATTGTATGATATAGCATTTAGAAGTATTGTTCTGGCCTTGTGGTGATTTTTGAAAATACGTTTCTGATCTTCTGACATCTTACTTCTGGGAACTTCAGCTCCATTTAAGACTGGAGGTTTGTATCCATCTGTGACAATGTCCCAGAGGTCAGCATCATAACCCAGAAAGAAACTTTCGATTCTGTCTTTCCAGTAATCAAATTTTTCTCCATCAAAAACAGGAGGCTTGGCATTGTAAGAATCTCTTTCATTTGAGTGGGCCATTGTTTTTCTCGTACTGGATCTCTCTACACGGTTAAGTGTTTGATTAGAAAATCAATAACAGAGCCGGTGCTCTGATACCAATTGAAGGTGAGAAAAACAAGAAAGGGGGGGTTTGAATTGTTTGGAAAAATAAGCGTTTTTCAAAATGAAAATCACACAAGGATTTTATACTGGTTCGCTTATAACACAAAGCTACTCCAGTCCACCCGGCCAAGGTGATTTCGCCTTCAACAAGGACTTAATCCACTAATCTTGAAAGATTACAAACAACACTTAAGAGAGAAGAAAATCTCTTAGTCTTCTCAAGTCTACAGACCACACAAAGTCACTTGAGGAAATCAAACAAATAAAAGATACAAGATATGTAATCTAGAGTGCTTCTAAGAAAGCAAGCATTACAAACTTAAGAACAGATTTTTCACTTAATAAGCAAAAGCTTAGTGAAATTCTTTGAGAGCAAAGATGATTTTCTTGAGCGTGAAATAATTCAGTATAGTTTTGGCTAGTTGATTTCTTGCTTACTGAATGTTGATTGCATCTCTATTTATATAAGAGTTGGAGTAGAGTAGAATCTGGTGGATATTAAACTGAGTTTACTCCATCACTTAAATAGCTTCTGCAGTTTAACTTTTCGTCTTTGAAGTGACTACTTACCACAAGTAGTATCTTCTCTCTTGGAAGTGGAGATTAACGTCTCTTTCTCAATTAGGAAATCCATTTGAAAATCTTTACTTGTCTTCAACGTTACTCTTTCATGATTAGCAAATCCATAATCAGAGTATTTGTATTTCTGGAGAAACTAGGAATCTTGCTTCTGATGTTGATCTAAATAGATTCTTCAGAGGGCGTTGTTCAGAGTCAGAGCTTCTAGACTTTACTTCATGTTCAGATGCTTCTGATACTTTGTAGTTTTGTCCAGAGTCAGACTTTCTTGAACGAGATTCCACTTCAGATGCTTCTGATACTAGAGAATTCGTATCTGATCTTGTTGTGCATCTGATGACATCATCAGAATTATTACTTCTTCCTTTAGAACCCTGCACACTTAGAAACTTTTCGTTAGGGTGCCATTTTTGGTTTCATCCTTTGTTATCATCAAAATCAAGGAATCTGTTGTAGAACAATTTTTGTTCTTACAAACTACAGGCTGAAAAAAGAAGGATTTCAATTCACCATCTCTGAGCTCCAAAATGAAGTGATATTGTTGTCCTCCAAACTTAACAATATGACAAAATCTGTCATAATGTTAAACAAGGGATCTAACATGTTAGATGAAGTTCTGCAAATTGGAGAAGCAACTGGAGATCTAAGAGGGATTGACTTTAAAAATCAATCTCTTCATAGCCAAGGAGAATTATCGATGACCAACTTTGTTCTTCTAGGGAAGGAGTCTAAATCCGTCATGTCAAAACTTGTATCTCAACATCATGCCAGTCATCAGAACCTTCAAACTAAAGGAAGATCCTCTCGCTGGAGATGTCACTACTGTGGAAAATTTGGCCATATCAAACCCTTCTGTTTCAGACTGTATGGTTATCCAAGGTACCCAACACAACTTAGGATCAATCAAAAGAAAGAGTGGATACCTAATACTGTCAACACCATTTTTATAGCTCACACCTCTCTAAGAGATTCAGCTCGTGAAGACTGGTATTTTGACAGTGGTTATTCCAGGAATATGACAGGTGTCAAAACGTTCCTTGAAAACATCATGCCATACTCAACAGGCCATGTCACTTTTGGAGATGGGGCTAAAGGTGAATTTAAAGGTGTTGGAAGACTAGCATGTATTGGACTTCCAAGTCTCGATAATGTTCTGTTGGTAAAAGGTTTGACTCCTAATCTAATTAGTATTAGTCAACTATGTGATGAAGGTCTTAAAGTTAACTTCACAAAATCAAAGTGTCTTGTCACAAATGAGAAAAATGAAGTGCTAATAAAGGGAGTCAGGTCTAAGGACAACTGCTACTTATGGTCCTCGAAAGAAACAAACCACACTCTTACATGCATGATATCCAAAGAAGACGAAGTTAATCCATGGCACCAAAAACTTGGACATCTTCATCTAAAGGGGATGAAAAAGATTTTGTCAAAAGAAGCTATTAGAGGCATTTCAAAAATCAAGATCGAAGAAGGTAAAATATGTGGTGAGTGTCAGATTTGAAAGCAAATCAAGATGTCACATCCAAAGTTACAACATCAGACGACTTTGAAAGTTCTAGAACCCCTTCATATGGACCTAATTGGACCTATGCAGGTTGGGAGCCTTGGAGGGAAAAGATACGCCTATGTTGTTGTTGATGATTTTTCAAGGTTCACATGGGTGGAGTTCATCAAAGAAAAATATGATGTTTTTGAGGTGTTCAAAGATCTATGTAAAAGGATTCAAAGAGAGAAGGAAAGTGAAATCATCAGGATTCAAAGTGACCATGGGAAAGAATTTGAAAACAACAGATTTGCTTATTCTTGCTCCTCTGAAGGCATTGGGCATGAGTTATCCTCTCCTGTCACCCCACAGTAAAATGGGGTTATGGAACGCAAGAACGAAACTCTCCAAGAGTCAGCTAGAGTCATGCTTCATGCCAAGCATCTTCCCTATCATTTCTGGGCTGAAGTAATGAATACTTCCTGCTATATTCATAATAGAGTCACCCTAAGAACCGCTACCTCAACCACTCTCTATGAATTATGGAAATGAAAGAAGCCCATAATCAAATACTTTCACGTATTTGGAAGAAAATGCTACATTTTAGCTTATCGTGATCAAAGAAGAAAGATGGATCCCAAGAGTGATGAAGGTATATTTCTGGGATACTTTACAAACAACAGAGCCTATAAAGTCTTTAATTCTAGAACCAAAGCCATGATGGAATCCATCAATGTGGTACTGGATGACAATATCTCAGAAAAGGGGACAAATGTTGAATCTGATGTTGAGACATCATTTCAGCAGATCAACCAAACTAAAAATGAGGAAGTGACTGAATCCTACATTGAATCAGGAGGTGTTGAACCTGATAACCCTCAAGTCAACAAAGGTCTCTCCATCAGAATATAGAAAGACCATCCAACATATCTCATAATTGGAACCCTTAATGAAGGAGTCACCACTAGATCTAGTGATGTGATCTCAAATGCATGTTTTATTTCTAAGTTTGAACCAAAAAATGTGAAGGAAGTTTTGACTGACGAATTCTAGATCAATGCAATACAAGAGGAATTAGGTCAACTTATAAGAAATGAAGTATGGGACTTAGTACCTAGACGTAAAGGAATGAATGTTATTGGCACTAAGTGTATCTACAAGAAGAAATCTGATGAAAAATGGACTATGACCAGAAACAAAGCCAGACTTGTTGCTTAAGGATACACTCAAATTGAAGGGGTCGATTTTGATGAGACATTTTCTCCTATTGCTCGCCTTGAGTCAAACAGACTTCTATTAGGAGTGGCATGCCTTCTTAAATTCAAACTATTTCAAATGGATGTAAAAAGTGCTTTCTTAAATGGGTACTTTAATGAAGAAGTCTATGTAGAACAACCCAAGGGGTTCATAGATCCAAGCTTTCTAGATCATGTTTACAAATTGAGGAAAGCTATATATGGACTAAAGCAAGCACCTAGGGCTTGGTATGAAAGGCTTACTGAGTACCTTGTCAATAATGAATACATGAAAGGAGGAACAGACAAAACTCTATTTTTAAAAGAAGAACATGGTAAACTCATGATAGCTTAAATATATGTTGATGACATTGTGTTTGGAGGGATGTCGAACCAAATGGTACAACATTTTGTCAAGCAGATGCAATCTGAGTTTAAAATGAGTCTTGTTGGTGAACTGACATACTTTCTTGGGCTCCAAGTCAGACAAATGGATAACATTATCTTTATCTCCCAAAGAAAGTATGCCAAGAACATAGTGAAAAAGTTTGGCATGGAAAATGCAAGCCATAAAAGGACACATACACCAACTCATTTAAAACTAACCAAAGATGAAAAAGGAATAAATATGGATCAAAGATTGTACAGGAGTATGATTGGTAGTCTGCTTTATCTTACAGCTAGTAGACCTGATGTTACATTTGCTATAGGAGTCTGTGATGGATATCAACCTGAACCCAAAATGAGTCACATTACTCAAGTAAAAAGGATTCTGAAGTATATCAATGGAACCACTGAATATGGAACGATGTATTCTCATAATGCAAACTCTTTACTAACAAGATAATGTGATGTTGATTGGGTAAGTAATGCTGATGATAGAAAAAGAACTTCAGGAGGGTGTTTCTTTTTCAGAAATAATCTAATACCTTGGTTCAGTAATAAGCAAAATAGTGTGTCCTTATCCATAACTTAGGCTGATTATATTGATACAGGAAGTAGTTTCTCTCAGTTGATTTGGATGAAATAAATGTTAGAAGAATACAATGTCCAACAAGATGTCATGACATTATATTGTGACAAACTAAGTGCTATTAACATCTCCAAGAACCCTATTCATCACAACAGGACTAAGCATATTGATATCCGACTTCACTTTATTAGGGATCTGGTTGAAGAGAAAATTGTCACTCTTGAGCATGTAACTACTGAAAAGCAACTGGCAGGCTTTTTTACAAAAGCTCTAGATGCAAATAAATTTGAAAAACTAAGGGGGGAATTGGGAATTTGTATGATTGAAGATTTATAGCAATTACTGAAGAAGGGAAAAAGAAATCAAATTTTCTCTTCCCTCCACTTAACTGGGCACAAACATCAAAGTTCATCAATACATCCTTCTTATTTTCCTAACACGACACCCTCACGCTAACCTTTGCATTCTCTCTCTCAAACGCATTCTCAGACATCTTCATTTCTCCATCACCTCTCCACCAAAATTGTCCACAATGTCACAACCTTCTGTCTCCACTCCAAGCAAATCCTCCAAAGAGCAAGCAACCCCTAATAATATTATCACTGAGATAGATCTCTCGGATGTCATCATTGATGTTGTTTCTGTCTCAACCGTTCTTGTCCATGCAACCCCTATGAGAAAGGTCAGAATTTCTTCTTCAAGAAAAAGCAAGCCTACTAAAGTAAGTACCTCTTCCACTCCCTCTATAACTGCGAGAAATATGAATGATCTTGAACCTCCCACTGGTGTGAATAAACCCATGTCCATGACTAGCTTGTATCTAGATCCCATCAGCATTGAACCTAATGTTGGTATGAATGAAGATTGCTCCACTATGACAAATGTTATTGAAAATGTTGAAGCTTCGGGAACCAGCAATAAACCTAGATATGTTACTTGAGTAAATCTAGTGTGATCATTGTTGATAGATACGATGTTGATAAGAATATCCGTGTGCTAATCTCTCAAGTTTTGGGGATTGACCCCAAGAAAAATGTTGTGTCGGATGTCTTCACATCCTTGGCCCAACTGGATAACAATACTGAGAACCCCAAAAATAATCCTGATGTGCATGCACCTACTCTCTCTCCTGAGAAATCTCAAGACAAAGAAAGGTCAGAAGATATAATTAATGAGTTGGGCAACAAAGATAAAAACCTTGTTGATCAACCCACTAGCATTGTTAATATTGAGGAATTGGACTCTAATGATGTTCCTATTGGACAAAGACTGGCTCCTGGCATAGATAAAAGGTTGAAGAATAGGAAAGGTCAAGTTGTTGGGTCCTCCATCACTCCCTCCGACTCTGTCAGGAAGAAGGCTAATGTTGGTACCACTAAAATATGGAGCAAGGTGGTTACTCCTACACCTAAGAAGAAGTCTCTTAAAAGGAATGCAGTTCCTTCTGAATCTAGTGAATCTGATCAGGATGTCGAACACAATGTTCATGACATCATCTCCACTTCCAAAAAGCAAGCCTCTGGGAAGAAGATTCCAGCCAACATTCCTGAAGTTCCACTTGACGACATATTTTTTCACTATTTAAGATGTTGGAAAATGTAAATATGTTTATCAAAGAAGGTTAGCATTGGAAAGGGGATTGGGGAAGGATGCGTTTGAATGTAAAGAGGTGTTGAGTCTGATTCAAGAAGTTATTCTGATGAAACCCATAACAGGTTTTGGGAAGTGCTATGAAATGTTGGTCAAAGAATTTATGTGAACATCTCTAAAGAGTGTGACAACAAAAGGAGCATGGAATTCAGAAAAGTGTATGTCATAGGAAGAAGTGTGGATTTTTCTCCTGAAATAATCAACAGGTTCTTGGTGTAGCGGTAAAACTTTTGAGATTAAGCTATTGATTAATTTAACTCATAAAGTAAGAGTCTCCACCGTGCTTTTATTGTTTCCAAAGGAAAAGGAAAAAATTACGAACAAAACCCAAAGAAGTTTTAAAATAAAACTAATAAAAAGAGATAACGGTCTGGGGTTGTTTATGCAAAGGAAGTATATTAACACCCTAGACATCCATGGTACTCCATAGGAGATGTAAGACCCCAATTTTTACCCTAAGATCCCTCATGCAACTTCATCATATGCATTAGCATTGGGATCACACCTTGGCATCCTCCTTACCCGTCTTTCATTGGGTTTGTTTTGGGGGAGATCACCAAGCACCATGTAATTGTATCATACTTGTATATTATCATTTTACTAATCAAAATACCAAAAATATGTTTTTGTATGTGCCTAACTTTTTATAGGGAGGGCATGATCCTCATTGATCTATCAAGTTCACATCTAGGGTTTAAGACCCTCATGGCTAAGAGCACAATCAAAGATTGATCCATAATGTCTTAAATCATCATATATGAGTCCCATTGATCTCTACATGTTATATTGATCAAGTATTCTTCAAGAGTTTGGAGGTGATTTTCCTTGGAAACCCTAGTTTGATTGGGTATCTTGAGTAACTTCTCCAACAAGCTATCTCACCAATTGAAAATATTTCTCAAGGGAAACTTCAAAAATTCATCATATTATGCATATATAATCTATCATGAGCCTAAAAAGTCAAGAGAATTGAAGTTTAGCAAGTTGGTTGATGGTGGTTGGCCAGATGAATTCATCTGATCAAAACTGGGTCTCCCTAGACCCTATCTCCTACAATTTTCACCATATAAAAATGATTCCAAGAGAAACGTTACTCTAAATGACATTCCAAACAACTTTCATGTTTATACCTAGAGCTAGTTTTGCTTGTAAAATCATTTTCTATGTTGAAACATTATAGGTCATTTTGTCTAAACCCTAATTTGAAAAGTCAACGTCCCAAGGCCATAACATGCTCAATTTTTATGAGATAAAAGATTTACAAGTTTCACAATCAAATTAAAGATGTCTACTTCAACTTTTATGTTTGGAGTAAGAGCTAATTCAACTTTTATGAGCATGTGATATGAGGATACATTATAGGTCATTTTTGATCTATACCATTGAACAAGTGATTTTTCCAAAATTCAAAAATGCATAACTCTATCATTATAAATCCAAATGACATGAAATTGGTGACTATTTTGAAGGTATTTGAAAGAGCTACAAAGTTGATGAAGACAATGTTCTCATTTGAAGCTCACATAAAAAGTTAAGCAAGGTGGAATATTAAGATATATGACTTGACACTTAGAAAAAATTTCAACATGTTGAAAATTCCAAACTTCCACCTCAAAATTCACCATGATCCAAGCTCCAAATGGAAAAGTGTTCAACATCAAACTTGTTCCCCTTGATCTAAGCTTTCCAAAGAACACAAGTTCATGCATTTTGGATGAGATTTGCTAGGTCTGCGCATGGCTTTAACAGAGCTGCATGATTGGAAGAAATCAAATGCCAAAAATCACATTTCACATTGCCTTGACATCCAAGCCTCATTTGAACTTCAGAATGATTGTACATTGATGAAATTGGATTGCTTCATGGGTCTGTACACGCCTATGCAAACTTGTGCATGAAATGTCCAAATTTAGAAATTTTTCAAGTGTGCAAATATCAGTCCCAATTGCTATAAATTCAGGCCCTTGGAGCTCAATTCAAACAGACCTTGCGCGCCTGCTTTGCCCCCTAATTGAAACCCTCACATTTCAAAGGAAAAGCTGAGAAATTTCAACTTGAAAATTGAGTTTGAATCTCACTGTTTGGAGATTCAAAAACTCCAGGATCTAAAGCTTTGTATCATTGCCAAACCTCTCCTGCAAGCTTCTCAAGTGTGATCAGATCAAGTTTGAAGCAAGCAACATCAAGTTCTGCACAACATTGAAGGTAAATTTCAGAAAACTTCATCTCTTCAATTATCACTCAATTCTCATCAATTCTCTTGGATCTTTGGTTGTCTGAAGTCCTACCAATGTAGGCAAGAAGATTGAGTTTCTTTGAGGTCAAATTGAAGCAACTTAGTTGACACACCTCAAAATTCAACTCCTCATATCTTTTTATATATTTGGAGTTAGTTGAAATTGAGGTCAGATTCGTGCTCTACGCCATTTTTTCTTTCAAATCATGTCCTCTTTTTTTTTGTGATGGTTAGGGTGGACCAGTCCGGTGAGGTCCACCGGAGAAGAAGACCGAAGCTCTGGCTTCGGCGGTGTGTTGACACGTCCTCTAGCCACAGGATCCATTCAAATTGTTTTAATCTTATGCGTTGGTTTTGATTACCACGCGTGTGGCGCGCTGACTAGGTTCCATCATGGAACATGCGTTTGTGTCCATTTGATCTGCCACCTCAATTAATGAGGGAGATCAAGTGGCTCACGTTTTTTTGATTTTTTGATTTTTGTTTTAATTCATTTGATTTTCATAAATTCATATTAATTTTAATATTGATCCAAAAAATATGAGAGTTTCACCAAAACAATTTAAATAAATTCCTCTTTCATATTCAGAATTAAAATTATTTTTGGATCATTATTAATATTTTTCATGATTTAATTGATTTTGTGTTTATTTTTAATTGTTTAAAAATAGTTTTAAGTCCTTAAAAATTCTGAAATTTTTTCTCCAAGGTCCTTTGACCTTGTTTGACCTATGATAAATCTCATGGTCATTTTTTTGGTGTTTTGATGAGGTTTTAGGAATTTGACATACCATATTTAATTTAAATGCATTATTTTAGTATTTTTAAATTGAATAAATGCCAAATAATTGTGTTGACCTCTTGTGATGGTTTGTGTAAGTTTGACTTGAGTTGTTGGGCCTTGGTCAAGGTTGATTTGACTTTTCTAGGTTAATATCATCGGATTTAGGGGATTGAGGGAATGTACATTCCATCTCCCAAAATGAATGAATGATATTAATTTGGTAAAAGTCCTCCTTTGACCAATTTGAGTTTTGATCAATTCCCCTCCCTCTTCATCTAATTCCCCTTCTTTATGCATCTATTTCATTTGGCATATGATGTCTCTAAATCCTAAGGCTAGTTGATTGCAAATTCAACATAAGTATGAATGAGATTAGGCCACCTATTTTGTATATTCTTTTTTGTGTGTGGTATGTTTCATGAGCATAGTCCATTATACTACGTCTCTAACATGCATTAACACCAAAATTTTATTGCCCGACCTCAAATAGTTGTGACTTCTACATAAGTCCAATTACAATTGCTTAACATAGCGCTAAATTTTTGACACAAAAAGGCATAGCATTCTAGTTAGTGAGATTGTAAGTCTCCCATCTTTCATGGTATTGTGTGGAAACTTGGCCTTTTTTCCTTCCTTTGGAAGATGTCTTGGCTCAAGGATCCATGCTTGTGATAAGTGGGTTGAGTGTTCTCCAAAGAATGACTTAAAACAAAAACAAAAGAAAAACAATACTAACTTATAACTCATTAACAACTAACATTTAATTTCAAGTCTTTTATTTTAATGCACTTTAATTTTTAAGCTCTATTCATTTGCCATTATTCATATCATTCTAATTGTTTATATTAATGCGTTTTCACTTTGTCCACTTGGACTATATTGTGTGATATATCTTGTTTGTATATACTTTGTTTGTTTGTGTGGTCTTTGACCATTAATGTACATAATAATAACCAAAACCCTAAAAAACTATTGTGTGGACTGTTGGTTTGATCTTGGACAATTGGACTTAGAATCTAGACAACATTCCTATGCAAAAAGGACTTGGCCAATGTCAACTATCATGTAACCAAGTGCTTGCAATTTGAAACTTCATCTGATACATCTTTGAAGATCCCTTTGAGTTCATCTGCAACATGATCATTGTGAAGATGTTATTTTGAACCTGTGATTTGTGACTTGTGGAATTCATCTGCTACATTGGCAAATTTGAAAAGACATCATGGAGTGGCTAAGGCTTCGATGGGGCTATCTTTATTTGATGCCTTGCTCTTTAAGATAATATTGTATGCATTATTTGTGGCTTGATTCTAATATCCAAGGGAATTTAGGATTTCTATAAGACATTCTTGTCTATTGGATTGCTACCAATTTGTCAGATCTTTTCAACTCTTAACTTTTAATTTTGTGCATAGGATTAGTATCTTCATCTCCCCCCCCACTTATTTAATTTCAAAATCTCTCCCTCCTTTTAAAAAAATCGTCTTTGCTTGAACTAGTTTTGTTCTAAACTTTGACCACTTTGCGAACTAGAAACTTTGGCCTTATGCCATTGCATTTTCAAACTTCTTTTCTTAATCAAACTTGTAAATAAACTTAATTATACTTGACCTAAACTTTCAAAAAGCCAAAAATAACTAACTCATTCAAACCATTTTTAGGCCTTTGTGCCTTTAAAACTTAATTTTTGTTAAAAATAATGCATCCACCTTGAAATTTGTATCACGAACTACGAGGTTTTGATCCCTCATTTTTATGTTGGTATGTAGGCACATGTCCGAAGGTCTTGTCAAACACAAAAATATAATTAATGAATTATTTTCTCACCCCCCCATTCTATTTGTTTGTAAACATCACTTTGTCCAAAATACATATGCACATAAAAAAGGGCTCCCTAGGAGTACCTAGGACACTTTGGGTGCTAACACCTTCCCTCTGTGTAACCAACCCCATTACCTGTAATCTCCGACTTTTTTTTTAGTTTTGATTTGAAAACTTCTTACTTTTGGGTTTTGTTCGTACTTTTTCCCTTTTCCCTTGGAAACAATAAAAGCCCGATGGTGTAGCACCTCAAATTTGCACCTATCATTGTACATACATTTTCATATTAGGTCATAGCATATCATGGTCCATTGCATAGCATTGCATTGCCTCTTTTGCCTCAAGTGCAAGCCAGTCAAGAAATTAGGTCAAACTGGTCAGGAGATCAGTCAATCAAGCAAGCAAGTGCAATTCTCATTGAGCCAAGGCCTTAGGGTTGGTCCAACATGTTCACATGACTTGGGGACCCATTTGAAGTGTTTTGGTCAAGGATTGGATGTTCAGAAGTCACCAGTCAATGCATAGTCAGTCAGAAACCCTAAAAGTCAACTGTTGGTCAACTGTCCATTTAATCAGTGATTTGATGATGGGAATTGGTTTGAGAGATCTCATTCATGTCCATATAGTCCTCATATATCATGTCAAACACCATCATGGAAGAATTTGAAGCCAGATCAGAAATTTCCAAAAATGGAAACTGGACCTGTAATTAAAACCTACCAAAAATGGAAAGTCTTGATCCTCAAACTTACATCATGATACAAGCTTCAAATGAATTTTTGCCCAACATGAAAGTTGAAGATCTTGTTCTCCCATTTCCAAAAAGTCCAATAACACTCAATTCCCATGTATGGTTGGCAAGATATGATCAAATCATTTTCAGAAATACTTGAACTTCAAAAGGCCATATCTCTCAAACCATTTGGCCAATTTGGGTGGGGTTTTTTCCTACAAGTCACATTTGACCTCCTCTTTCCAAAAATGTAACTTTCATTCACCAAAACTTCACCAATCAAAATGGCATTTTTGAACTTGCCTTGATTAATTTCAAGTGAGTTGAATTTTGACTTTTCAAAATAATCATTTCTAACCAATTCTACCAATCAAACATGTTCTGAAAATGCATTTAAAACTTGTTGGAGGCCCATTCTTGTGCAGTACATACACACATTACCTACTTGCTTGAAAATTGGAAAGAAAGTACATGTTTCAACAACTACATCCCACATTTTCATGAACCATCATTTGTACCTTTAAACAGAGAATTAAAAGCTGATTTTCTGTCATTTACAAACCCTAGTAGCAGCCATCTAACCAGCAGAAAATCTCACTCTCTCTCAAATTCATTTTTGGCCATTTTCCAAAATCTTCAAAAATCCTCCAAAGAACCAAGCCTTGCCTTGCTCGATTCACCTTCCAAGCAACCTTGTGAGCACTTTGCAACCACTTTTCTCCATCTGTAAGCAGCTTCATTGCAACTGTTTTCAAAAAGCTCAGCCATGGCAGATGGAAATTCGAGTAAAAGCAAGCTACACTGAGCCAAGGTATCTTCACTATCCATCATTGGGAGCACAAGGCTGCACCTGTTTGAGCATATCCAAGCCAGAAAACACCTGAATCTGCATCTGCTCTCCAATTTGGTCAGTTTTCGATTTACTTGTTTTGCCAAACCATGCCATGTTTAGTGTAGGTCTTGGTATGCTGATTGTTATGAACTTTGTCTCATATAAAATGGTTGAGTATTTTGCAAGAAATCTGGAAATAAAGATTGTTGTTCATATGTTTTTTTGTTCGATTCTCTCTCAATAGTTTGTTTCCATGAAAATGGTGCTTGGATTTGTCATGTGTATGGTCTGACGGTTCCATTGGTGTACTCATTGATCATTTCTGGGAATGTTTGTTCTTGAGCAAGTTTGGTATTGATTTGCATTTTTTGTTCGATTCATGAGCATGGTTGTGTTTTATTGAAAACTATTGATGGATTCGTGTTAGTGGTTGTTGGAGGATCATTTCTATGTATTTAATTGATATTTCTGGGAATTTTTTCTGAAACTCGATTTGGAAGTGATGAGTATTCATCCTGTTCTTGTAAACCCTAATTCCATGAAGCCTTGCCCAGATTTTCCTCTTTCTCACGTGCTGCATGGCGCTGTTGGCCCATGAGCCAATCATCTTATTTCCTGGCCGTGCCCAAAACGGCACCGTTTTGCTAAATGACCTCCTGAATTACAAAAATGCCATCCACGGTTTATTTAATCCATTTAAAATCAATTCATTTCAATAATTATTTCACTTTGGTTACTCAACTTTGAAAAATCATATTTCATTCATTTTAATTCCAAATCTCATGGGAATTTTTGCATCATCCTCATCATGATCCCTAGTTTTTTATCATTATTTTTGCTGATTTTTTGGATGAGTAAATTTTAAATGGCATTAGGTTTTGTTCATGTGCCTAAATTTTGTACCCTTTGCCAAAACATTTGTGAAATGGTGATACTTTATCCAATGGCTCCCAAATTTTTTGTTCTTAAACTAGACACACTCATGGTGATTTTGGTGTAGAGTTTGTGAATTTATCATTGCTGGTTTGTGAGATATGATTTTTTGAATTAGGGTGTGACAATTTGTGTCACACCATGGATGTGCAACTTTCTGATTTTTGTATCCATGCCTATTGACCTCCAATTGACCTAAATTTTTGCATGAACCTCCTATTATGTGCCTAGTTGGTATGTGATTTTTTGTGGAATTGTTTGTGCCATTTCCTAATTGTTTGAGATTTTTCTCCCCTGTCTAGTCAAATGTTGACTTTGTGTGACACATCTTGCCATTCCATTTGGTAAATTCTCATACTTTATTGGATGATCATGAAATTTTACATGTGCATACTAGACATCCTCATCTTTGTCATGGTTTTAGTCCCATTCATTTATCATATGCCATCTCTGATTTATGAATTTTTCAAGTTGATGCATGTTTGGTTGACTTCTTTGAGCATGTTCAAAATTGCTTTGACTTTCTGATTTTCATTGACTGCCTTCCACTTGTCCAAATGAGATGAAATTTGACATGCATACCATGCTGTGGGTTGTGATTGATCATGATTTATTTGGTGATTTTTGGAAATGTTTGAGATTGGTTTTGATGCAAGTCTTGCTGTTGACTTCTATGAGCTTCTAAATGCCATGTTTTGACCTAATTTGTTCATGAAATGATGATGATGATTGATATGAATGTGAACCCAATTGGTTGTGTTTCTTAATTGTTTGAACATGATTTTGGATACTTGCCCTTTGCTGTTTTGACTTTTTCATTTCTTTTTGACCCTAGGCTTGTCCTAGTGGTCCTGTTACTCACCTTTGAGCTCATGTTTTCAGGTTGACCAACAAATGACCAATGAGACCATTTCTTTTTGATTGAGCTTGTTTGATTATCATTGACTAACTTGTTTGTTTTGTAGGTGGCTTGGCTCACATGCCTTAAGCCTTATGCCTTGCACCTCCATTTGCCTCTAATTAACTGTGGATGTCTGTTTCTTTTTGCTTTGTTTTGAGGTTGCATACTAACATCTGCTTGACCATTTCAGGTGCTTTTAGTTGCTCAGTTCCTTGTGAACTTTTGCTTTGCTTTGCTTGTATAAGCAATTTGCATCGAGGTATATTTCTAATCTTCATGTAGTCTGGAAGACCTGGCCTGTTACTTGGCCAGGCAACTGTCTGAAGCCCTCCTTAAGAGGCAATGTTTGTGACTGTTTACGTTTGTCCTTGTACAGAGTCAAAGACCTCCTAAGTGAAGAGGCAATTGGAAGAACCCAAGGGATATGCAACCTATCCCCTGCTATTCAGTGTGTCATCTGTTTTGCTCACACCACCGTGTTGATGCATTGCAGATACAAACCCAAGATCTTGTACAATTGTATAGTTGAGTCAGTTTCAAATGTGTAGAAGGGTTCCCACTTTCTGAACCCACACATTCTTGTCTTAAGCTCTCCCAGGCCAGGGATAAGAGCTGTGAAGTCTTATCTTCACTCACCTTTCATCTGCTTCACCTTAGCCCCTCAATGGCAAGGTTAAGAGCACATTCACCCAGTTCCAGAGGTTTGTTTGTTGAGGTTGATATGACCCCTCGACTAAAACCTAGCCTTGTTTGAGCCACTTGCTTGTGTATAGTGTGTGCTATCTGTGCTTGTATGTTTGTTTGACTTGCTTCCTGTGCAAGTTAGGTTTAGTTTAGACTTGCTTCCTGTGCAAGTTAGGTTTTGCTTGGCTTGCTTCCTGTGCAAGTTAAGTGTGTGTGTGGCTTGCTTCCTGTGTAAGTCATGTTTAGGATAGGCTGGCTCCCTGTGCCAGTTAGCTAGAAACCTTAACTTAGGGTTGATTTTGCATGATAACATCTAGGCTCGAGTCGAAGTCTCCCTAGTGTTGTGTCTCCCTCTGTTATCTGGTTAGGCTAGTCCTTTTTCCCTCCGTAGGGGAACTACGTCGCCCTGATCCTCATACCAGATGAGGTACGTAGGCAGGAGATGAGCTGATCTCTCCGGGCGCCTGTGTCGTTGTTTTGCCTTGTTGTGTGCTTGGAAGCTGATGTAAGTCCATCGAGTGGCATTCGGGTTCCAGTGTGTGTGTTTTGGTTCGGATGCTGACATAAGTCCAGTGATTGGCAGTCGGGCTCCACGTTTGCCTTCTTGAGTGCGTTTTGGTTCGGATGCTGATGTAAGTCCAGTGATTGGCATTCAGGCTCCACGTTTGCCTTTGCCTGTGTTTGTTTGTGTGCGTGTCAGCCGAGCTACGAATGCTCTGATTCTTCTCTCGTCCGAGAAGATACGTATGCATAGGGTGCGATACCTTAGCGAGCATGTGTCGTCTCCCCAGTCCGAACTACTTCGACTCTGATGTCTATGCCTGATAGACTAAGTAGGCCCAGGATACGATATCCTGCCGAGTCAGTTTCAGTCTGTTTTCTTGTGTCTCTTTCAGCCAGTGTGTGTGTGTTTGAGCAATGTTTTAGCAACCATTTTCCTTCCTTTTGTGCGTGGATCCCGTCGAGTACGACGGATGCGTAGGGGTGCTAATACCTTCCCTTCGCATAACCGACTCCCGAACCCATTCTCTTTGGTCGCGAGACCATGTTCTTTCCTAGGTTTACTTCGAGCGTTTCCTTTCCCTCTTTTTTGGGATAAATAACGCACGGTGGCGGCTCTGTTGTTCTTGTTTTCCCGCCGGTTTTTCGCGTGATGCGACAGCTGGCGACTCTGCTGGGGATATAGAGAAGTTGACCTGTGCTGGTCCATCTTCCCTAAGCGAGTCTCTCCTAGCGCTCTCTAGGTTAGGGCTTTGGTTGCTGTTTGTTGTTGTATTTAGTGCATTCATTCGTATATATTTGCATTTACTGTTTGCATTTATTGTTTGCATTAATGTTTGCATTCATATTCATCTGTTCACCTGGCTGGTTGTCTGTTTCTCTCTGTTGGGGTGGGAGTTACATGAGGTAAAAGGCCCAATACCCAGGCCATGAGTGAAATCTAGGATACTTAGGAATAGAGTGATTCATGGGAAGCGGGTGGTATTGCGCCACTTAGCGGAACATTGATATCACGAGCAGTTCAGACCCTGGTGGGACATTATCGTTACATACTTCGGGTGTGTATATGATGATGTTCTGCGAAAGGTTATTTATGCTGCGTTTCTTTCGACCTTACCTTGGCCTAGATAACACCCGTGAGTGGGGAGGGTTTGATCATTACAGGTACAGTTGCTGATTGGTTGGTAATTTGTTGATAACTCTTGGTACTAATGGCGACTGTGAAGTATGGGGCATTTATTTCTGGGACGCCAGAGTTCTGTCCCTGGTATTGATCAGAGGGTTCCGTTTATTTCGGATCCCTGGGCTGAACTTGAGGGTACTCGCTCAGATAGTGTTTTGGCTCCTCAGAATGGGTTCAGATGCCAGTTGATCAGATTGACCTTGGGTTTTCAGATGAATTGCGACTCCGAGTTCAAGCCGAAGCTTCGATCCTGTGTGCCGAGATGCACAGCCTGCCAGTCTTGGCTCCATCATTTGCATTATAGCATGTTTATTTTCCAAAAAATAATAATGCATGAAAAAGAAAAAAGTTAACTCGCATACTCATATCCTTTCTCAGGATCATTCATGATAAGATAGCATCTGCATCATATGCATATCATGCACATATCATCCTTGCATTGCAGACATGCTTGGGAGAGACTTCTCACTTTGGGTTTTAACTGAGAGAGGATTGTTGATCATCGTCCGCACCGCAACCAGATTGAATCATTAGAGGAGTATGGGTCAAGTCCAAGCTGAGTTGGCTGAGATGAGGGCAAACATGGCTGAAGATGAAGGTTCAAGACCTTGTGAGGTAAGGGATTCTGAGCTTTGAAGACTTAGGTCCCCGTGTTAATCAAGTTTGAAGACGACAAGTCTCGGGCTGGCGGTGGTTGTTCTTCTGAGGTTTTCAACGAAGAGGGTTGTTCAAAAGCAGAAGTTGCTGATGCAAAGGATACTGACAGTTGTCATCCCTGGTGGGATCTATCACAATTGGGTCACTGTGGGCGTTCCTACAGTTGTTCATAAGTCAGAGTAACAATCACTTTGTTTAAAAACCCTTCTCCCATGCCAAAAGGAGAAGTGATGACATTGTTGGCAACATTTTGTGCAATGATATTTTCATTCAAATAATTCATGTTAAAACATTTGTTTTCCAATTGTTTTCCCTTTTCGCTTTTTGCATGAAATTGGTGATCACAAAAAACCCTAAAAAACAAGAATAAAAGCAATCTTTTCATCTGCATAACGATTGTCTTGTTTGATTTCCAAAAAAGCTTTTCATATCAAAATCTTTATGCAGGTTGTTTCTTAAACCCATTAAACATAATGATCGGACGTCATCTCCCAATTTTGAATTCCCTGTATTCGAAGCGGAAGAAGATGATGTTGAAGGGATTCCTGACGAGATTTCCCGACTTCTTGAGCAAGAAAAGAAGATCACTCAGCTGCATCTCGAGAATCAGCAGAATAGCCAACTGGGGCTTTATCAAAAAAAAAAAAGAAAAAAAAGAGAAAGAGGAGGGTGCAAAATCAAAAAAAAAGAAATCAAAAGAAATCAAAAGAAAGAAAAAGAAAGAAAAAACAAAAGAAAAAATAGCACCCTCAAAGTCCCAAGTTGACTGATGCTGAATTCGATCGAGAAGAAGAGATCAACTGCCATGTGTCATGGTCAGTTATATCAGCAGAGAGTGATGAAAGCATTCGACAAGAAGGTCAAGTCTCGAGTTCTGAGAAAAGGACCGTGTGCTCAAGAAAGTTTTGTCTTTCGTGCCCGATTCCAGGGGTAAGTGAATCCCAAGCCATGAACGTCCATATGTTGTCAAAAGAGCCTCTTCAGGCAGTGTTCTGACACTTACTACAATGGATGGAGAAGTTCACTCGTCCTGTGAATTCTGATGCAGTCAAGAAATACTTGGCCTAAAAGAAAAAAGCATAATAGCTCGCTAAGTCGAACACCCCAAAGGGTGACTTAGGCAAAAAGGAGCGTCTCGGTGGATTGAAAACCCGAAAGGGCGATCCAGGCAAAAGTTAGAGACATTGAAAAAAGGAATTTGCATCCCGCTAGATTGATCACCTCACACTGGGGCAATCTAGGCAAAAATTAGGGATTTGGCAAGTAACTGCATGTTGACAAGACTGTGTTCTATATCTATCATCCGTCAGGGATTCTCGATTCGTCATCGACTGAAGCTTTGAATACATCGAAAATTCAGAATGGTAGAGGAAAGGTCATTATGTTCAATGTAGCCCTCTCCAATATATATCACCGATTTCAAGCTTGTACAGATCTATGGAGTCTTGCCCTTTGCAGACTACCATTCCATCACATCAATTTGAGCTTTTTATCCAATTATTTGCACTCTTATTTGTTTCAACTCAACAGATGTTTTGCATGTTTTAATTGATAAAGTATCATTGTTTTCAAAATAAACAAATTTTTCAAAAAAATTGTTGTTCTTAAACAAAGTGAACGTTCACAATGATGGAAGGATACTTAGGAGATCCGCAGTGCTCTCCCAAGGGTGGTATGATTACCAACAGGTAAGACAATTGTTCGTATCTCGAGCATGACTGTATCTTTGTCCTGCAGAACCTCGTATGGTCTCTCCTCAGTGAAGTTGCCCGATGCAGTGTTGTTTGAAGTTGTTCATCTTCATGTTCCCGGCAGTACAGATTCTTCCTCCAAATCCCTGTTAGCTCTATTGTGGGGCATCCCCAGTAGAGTGCTGTTTGAGCCCTATCGTGGGGCATCCCCAGCAAGTTTGCTGTTTCGGACATTATTGTGGGGCAGCTCCCCTAGCAGAGTGTTTACCGAAGACTTCAACTTTCGCCTCTCCAGCAGAGCAGTCTTCATCTCTCCCCAGCATGGGTGCTTTTCTTGGAAGATTCAGTATTTTGCAAATTGACATCCCAGTACTCCATCATGTCCCTCAGATAGATTCCCCAACAGAGTTATTGGCATGAAAAGCTTTCTCAATGCCTATCTATCTTCATCAGAGATCTGATTGCTTCTTGGTATCTCTAGCACAAGTTGTTGTGGCGCATCCGCTTGTATGTTGAACTCTTCTCTCCGGTTGTGACCGACGATCCCTCCGGAAGCCTCGGGTGGCCTTTCTCCCTTGCAGGATGTTGATTGTTTCCTATTGTCCCAGCCTCCAGTGGATTTTCTTGGCTCTCTGGTGACTTTGGTTTTCTCTCCGGATGGTTGATTCCCGGACCTGCGTGTTAAGCATGTCTGTTTGTCAACATTCATCATGCATTTTAGGTATAAAGCATACATGCATAATCATAGCATTCAGGTACTCATGTTGCAGCTGTTGCCGTGTATCTGTGGATGATTGCCTCCTGCTATTTGGTAATACAAATCTCCCCAGTAGATTTTCCTAGCAGAGTCGGGTGTGTCTGATCTCTCCATGTAGAGCCAACCCCTTAAGCAGAAAGTGTCTATCCTTTCCTGCCATTTCCCCATTGAGATACATCCTCGTGGATGACGGTTGTTTCCGTTCCCTCCCAACACACGGGATGGGTTTTCCCTATTGAGTTCTTTCCTCATTAGGATGAGTCTAGTTTCAGTCTGCCATTTTGGATCGATCCTAAATTGGCTTCCTGTTGGCTGTCTCTCGTGCTTCCCTGGGGCATAAATGAATAGTCGCTCACTAACCGGCACTCATTCATCTTATCCTCAGTGGAGTTTGTTGGCCTCTACCTACGAACCGGTAGCTGTAAGTCCTTTCTTTATGGTCTTCTACCCACTACCCGGTAGTTGTAAATCCTTTTTCTCACTCTGTCTCTCGGTAGATCGGTTGATGGCCTCTACCTACGAACTGGTAGTTGTAAGTCCTATCTTTGTGGTTTTCTACCTACTAGTTGGTAGTTGTAAAATCCCACTTTCATCCCCTTGTTGGAGTTAACCCTTTGTGCTCATCCTATCGATGACTGGCTACTTTTCCGTGGTTTTCTGCCTACAAACCGGTAGATGTAATCCCCTCCTTGCAGTTATCAGTATCCGGTTTGCGGTGTTGATATTCTTTTCCCCTCTGGATACTTGTCTTGATCAAGCAGTATTGTCACCATTGGGTCTTCCCCTTCTTTTTGGATACTTGCTCCGAGTAAGCAACTTTATCCTCTTTTGATTGGTCATCTTTGCATACCTAGTCCTGGTACCGATGCCTTTCTTTTCGGTCGATTTATCCATTTAACAACCTGCAACCCGGTTATGGATAATCTTCCATGCGAGTGTATTATCTACGTTTTGACGGCTATAGATAATATATCTCATGCACTCTTTGGTCAATCTTTCGATTGTTATCCCCGAGTGGAGCGGGTCTCATGAAATACATCTCCAGCAGTGATTCTCCTACATATGGATTGGCTGGGTCGTCCCTAGTGGAGTAGCATTTATTTCTCCAGCAGAGTTCATCCTACCAGTGGATTGGACGAGTTTCTGTATCAGAGTGATATGTGCATCCCCAGCTTGAATCTATTCTACCTGTGGATTGCGTGGGTCGTCCCCAGCGGAGTAACAAATATTCTCCAAAGCAGAGTTTATCCTATCTGAGGGTTGGTTGAGTCTTCCCCCGGCGAAGTCGCTTTACCATTTCCCCAAGAAGAGTTCCCCGCAGAGTATTTCCTCAGTCAGGGTCTCCCCACAGGGTTGGAGTACCTGATCTTTTGGCTCCTTAGCCCGGGTTCATTTTGCATTTTGCATGTAGTAATCATTGCATCCTCAAAACCGCGTAGCATTTCCATTCAATGTGGAGCATTACGCCATAGAAAAATTCAAACATATGCATTCATGTGTTAACCTCACCAGACCGTATCCCCGGCAGAGGCGGATCATTTCCTTCAACATCAGCACAGCAAGTCTGCTACAGTTGCTCTTGACAGCATTCAGGATTGATATCCCCACAGAGGTTTATTACCTCACCCGTTGGTGAAAGGAAAGCCTGTTTCTCCCCCAGTGAGACCCCCCTGCAAGTGTTCATCCTTGCCCGGTCATCTTGTGGATGTCAGTATCCCGTCAGCACCCGCGTGTGTTTGTTTTCCTTGGTGTCGGTAAACACCATCTTTCGGTGATTCTCAGTCATGCGTAAGTGTCTGGTCTTCTTTGATGTCTGTAAACATCATCTTTCGATGTTCGTAACGTCGTCCCTCCCCTAGTGAAGATTCCTCCTCTCCGTTGGTGTCGATAAACGTCGAGTTTTTCCCGATCATCCGTTGATGATTTGGATGTGTTCACTCTCCCAGAAGAGTTTCCTCCTCTCCGTTGGTGTCGATAAACGTCGAGTTTTTCCTAGTCATCCGGTGATGTCTAGTTGTACCCTCCCCATGTGGACTTACCTCTCCGTTGGTTTCGATAAACGACGAGTTTTTCCCATTCGTTCGTTGACGTCTGGTTGTGTTTCTCTTATTCCCATTCATCAGTAAATGTCTGGTCGATCTTTTTGGTGTCTGTAAACATCATCTTTCGATGTCTGTAAACGTCGAGTTTTCTCCCATTCATCCGTCGATGTCTGGTTGAGTCCTCCCATTCATCAGTAAATGTCTGGTCGATCTTTTTGGTGTCTGTAAACATCATCTTTCGATGTCTGTAAACGTCGAGTTTTCCCATTCATCAGTAAATGTCTGGTCGATCTTTTTGGTGTCTGTAAACATCATCTTTCGATGTCTGTAAACGTCGAGTATTCCCATTCATCTGTAAATGTTTGGTCGATCTTTTTGGTGTCTGTAAACATCATCTTTCGATGTCTGTAAACGTCGAGTTTTCTCCCATTCATCAGTAAATGTCTGGTCGATCTTTTTTGGTGTCTGTAAACATCATCTTTCGATGTCTGTAAACGTCGAGTTTTCTCCCATTCATCAGTAAATGTCTGGTCGATCTTTTTTGGTGTCTGTAAACATCATCTTTCGATGTCTGTAAACGTCGAGTTTTCTCCCAGTCATCGGTAAATGTCTGGTCATGCTTTGTTTCCTTGTTGATAAAATCAAAGATCCCCAGAAGTCGTCGGTAAACGTCTTGTCTGATTACACCACAAAGATTTTGTTCCTCCCCAAGTGGAGACGCCATCGGTAAATGGCCGCGTTTTCTTCGATATCGGCAAATATCGGATCCCCAGTTGCAGTAGCCATCGGTAAGTGGTCAAGTTGGAGTTGATATCGGTAAATGTCAAGTTTCTTTGAAGCCACCATCGGTAAATGGTCTTGCTTCCTTTTACATCAGATTTGTTTCCCAACAGCCATCGGTAAGTGGTCAAGTTGAAGTTGATATCGGTAAATGTCAAGTTTCTTTGAAGCCACCATCGGTAAATGGTCTTGCTTCCTTTTACATCAGATTTGTTTCCCAACAGCCACCGGTAAGCGGTCTTGCTGAAGTTGATATCGGTAAATATCAAGTTGTCAGTTTCTAACCATCGGTAAATGGTTTCGCCTTTCTGAAGTTGTCAATTGCAGGCGTCATCGGTAAATGACGTGGTTCTCCTTGTATCATATCCAGTCGGTGCAAATTTCTACGGTTCTTTGGTATTCAATCCCTGTTTACCCTGAAGGTTTGACAGCCGTTGCTATCATCCATTCGGGTTCCCAGCTGATTGAATAGGGGCAGCTGTAGCACCTCAAATTTGCACCTATCATTGTACATACATTTTCATATTAGGTCATAGCATATCATGGTCCATTGCATAGCATTGCATTGCCTCTTTTGCCTCAAGTGCAAGCCAGTCAAGAAATTAGGTCAAACTGGTCAGGAGATCAGTCAATCAAGCAAGCAAGTGCAATTCTCATTGAGCCAAGGCCTTAGGGTTGGTCCAACATGTTCACATGACTTGGGGACCCATTTGAAGTGTTTTGGTCAAGGATTGGATGTTCAGAAGTCACCAGTCAATGCACAGTCAGTCAGAAACCCTAAAAGTCAACTGTTGGTCAACTGTCCATTTAATCAGTGATTTGATGATGGGAATTGGTTTGAGAGGTCTCATTCATGTCCATATAGTCCTCATATATCATGTCAAACACCATCATGGAAGAATTTGAAGCCAGATCAGAAATTTCCAAAAATGGAAACTGGACCTGTAATTAAAACCTGCCAAAAATGGAAAGTCTTGATCCTCAAACTTACATCATGATACAAGCTTCAAATGAATTTTTGCCCTACATGAAAGTTGAAGATCTTGTTCTCCCATTTCCAAAAAGTCCAAGAACACTCAATTCCCATGTATGGTTGGCAAGATATGATCAAATCATTTTCAGAAATACTTGAACTTCAAAAGGCCATATCTCTCAAACCATTTGGCCAATTTGGGTGGGGTTTTTTCCTACAAGTCACATTTGACCTCCTCTTTCCAAAAATGTAACTTTCATTCACCAAAACTTCACCAATCAAAATGGCATTTTTGAACTTGCCTTGATTAATTTCAAGTGAGTTGAATTTTGACTTTTCAAAATAATCATTTCTAACCAATTCTACCAATCAAACATGTTCTGAAAATGCATTTAAAACTTGTTGGAGGCCCATTCTTGTGCAGTACATACACACATTACCTACTTGCTTGAAAATTGGAAAGAAAGTACATGTTTCAACAACTACATCCCACATTTTCATGAACCATCATTTGTACCTTTAAACAGAGAATTAAAAGCTGATTTTCTGTCATTTACAAACCCTAGTAGCAGCCATCTAACCAGCAGAAAATCTCACTCTCTCTCAAATTCATTTTTGGCCATTTTCCAAAATCTTCAAAAATCCTCCAAAGAACCAAGCCTTGCCTTGCTCGATTCACCTTCCAAGCAACCTTGTGAGCACTTTGCAACCACTTTTCTCCATCTGTAAGCAGCTTCATTGCAACTGTTTTCAAAAAGCTCAGCCATGGCAGATGGAAATTCGAGTAAAAGCAAGCTACACTGAGCCAAGGTATCTTCACTATCCATCATTGGGAGCACAAGGCTGCACCTGTTTGAGCATATCCAAGCCAGAAAACACCTGAATCTGCATCTGCTCTCCAATTTGGTCAGTTTTCGATTTACTTGTTTTGCCAAACCATGCCATGTTTAGTGTAGGTCTTGGTATGCTGATTGTTATGAACTTTGTCTCATATAAAATGGTTGAGTATTTTGCAAGAAATCTGGAAATAAAGATTGTTGTTCATATGTTTTTTTGTTCGATTCTCTCTCAATAGTTTGTTTCCATGAAAATGGTGCTTGGATTTGTCATGTGTATGGTCTGACGGTTCCATTGGTGTACTCATTGATCATTTCTGGGAATGTTTGTTCTTGAGCAAGTTTGGTATTGATTTGCATTTTTTGTTCGATTCATGAGCATGGTTGTGTTTTATTGAAAACTATTGATGGATTCGTGTTAGTGGTTGTTGGAGGATCATTTCTATGTATTTAATTGATATTTCTGGGAATTTTTTCTGAAACTCGATTTGGAAGTGATGAGTATTCATCCTGTTCTTGTAAACCCTAATTCCATGAAGCCTTGCCCAGATTTTCCTCTTTCTCACGTGCTGCATGGCGCTGTTGGCCCATGAGCCAATCATCTTATTTCCTGGCCGTGCCCAAAACGGCACCGTTTTGCTAAATGACCTCCTGAATTACAAAAATGCCATCCACGGTTTATTTAATCCATTTAAAATCAATTCATTTCAATAATTATTTCACTTTGGTTACTCAACTTTGAAAAATCATATTTCATTCATTTTAATTCCAAATCTCATGGGAATTTTTGCATCATCCTCATCATGATCCCTAGTTTTTATCATTATTTTTGCTGATTTTTGGATGAGTAAATTTTAAATGGCATTAGGTTTTGTTCATGTGCCTAAATTTTGTACCCTTTGCCAAAACATTTGTGAAATGGTGACACTTTATCCAATGGCTCCCAAATTTTTTGTTCTTAAACTAGACACACTCATGGTGATTTTGGTGTAGAGTTTGTGAATTTATCATTGCTGGTTTGTGAGATATGATTTTTTGAATTAGGGTGTGACAATTTGTGTCACACCATGGATGTGCAACTTTCTGATTTTTGTATCCATGCCTATTGACCTCCAATTGACCTAAATTTTTGCATGAACCTCCTATTATGTGTCTAGTTGGTATGTGATTTTTTGTGGAATTGTTTGTGCCATTTCCTAATTGTTTGAGATTTTTCTCCCCTGTCTAGTCAAATGTTGACTTTGTGTGACACATCTTGCCATTCCATTTGGTAAATTCTCATACTTTATTGGATGATCATGAAATTTTACATGTGCATACTAGACATCCTCATCTTTGCCATGGTTTTAGTCCCATTCATTTATCATATGCCATCTCTGATTTATGAATTTTTCAAGTTGATGCATGTTTGGTTGACTTCTTTGAGCATGTTCAAAATTGCTTTGACTTTCTGATTTTCATTGACTGCCTTCCACTTGTCCAAATGAGATGAAATTTGACATGCATACCATGCTGTGGGTTGTGATTGATCATGATTTATTTGGTGATTTTTGGAAATGTTTGAGATTGGTTTTGATGCAAGTCTTGCTGTTGACTTCTATGAGCTTCTAAATGCCATGTTTTGACCTAATTTGTTCATGAAATGATGATGATGATTGATATGAATGTGAACCCAATTGGTTGTGTTTCTTAATTGTTTGAACATGATTTTGGATACTTGCCCTTTGCTGTTTTGACTTTTTCATTTCTTTTTGACCCTAGGCTTGTCCTAGTGGTCCTGTTACTCACCTTTGAGCTCATGTTTTCAGGTTGACCAACAAATGACCAATGAGACCATTTCTTTTTGATTGAGCTTGTTTGATTATCATTGACTAACTTGTTTGTTTTGTAGGTGGCTTGGCTCACATGCCTTAAGCCTTATGCCTTGCACCTCCATTTGCCTCTAATTAACTGTGGATGTCTGTTTCTTTTTGCTTTGTTTTGAGGTTGCATACTAACATCTGCTTGACCATTTCAGGTGCTTTTAGTTGCTCAGTTACTTGTGAACTTTTGCTTTGCTTTGCTTGTATAAGCAATTTGCATCGAGGTATATTTCTAATCTTCATGTAGTCTGGAAGACCTGGCCTGTTACTTGGCCAGGCAACTGTCTGAAGCCCTCCTTAAGAGGCAATGTTTGTGACTGTTTACGTTTGTCCTTGTACAGAGTCAAAGACCTCCTAAGTGAAGAGGCAATTGGCAGAACCCAAGGGATATGCAACCTATCCCCTGCTATTCAGTGTGTCATCTGTTTTGCTCACACCACCGTGTTGATGCATTGCAGATACAAACCCAAGATCTTGTACAATTGTACAGTTGAGTCAGTTTCAAATGTGTAGAAGGGTTCCCACTTTCTGAACCCACACATTCTTGTCTTAAGCTCTCCCAGGCCAGGGATAAGAGCTGTGAAGTCTTATCTTCACTCACCTTTCATCTGCTTCACCTTAGCCCCTCAATGGCAAGGTTAAGAGCACATTCACCCAGTTCCAGAGGTTTGTTTGTTGAGGTTGATATGACCCCTCGACTAAAACCTAGCCTTGTTTGAGCCACTTGCTTGTGTATAGTGTGTGCTATCTGTGCTTGTATGTTTGTTTGACTTGCTTCCTGTGCAAGTTAGGTTTAGTTTAGACTTGCTTCCTGTGCAAGTTAGGTTTTGCTTGGCTTGCTTCCTGTGCAAGTTAAGTGTGTGTGTGGCTTGCTTCCTGTGTAAGTCATGTTTAGGATAGGCTGGCTCCCTGTGCCAGTTAGCTAGAAACCTTAACTTAGGGTTGATTTTGCATGATAACATCTAGGCTCGAGTCGAAGTCTCCCTAGTGTTGTGTCTCCCTCTGTTATCTGGTTAGGCTAGTCCTTTTTCCCTCCGTAGGGGAACTACGTCGCCCTGATCCTCATACCAGATGAGGTACGTAGGCAGGAGATGAGCTGATCTCTCCGGGCGCCTGTGTCGTTGTTTTGCCTTGTTGTGTGCTTGGAAGCTGATGTAAGTCCATCGAGTGGCATTCGGGTTCCAGTGTGTGTGTTTTGGTTCGGATGCTGACATAAGTCCAGTGATTGGCAGTCGGGCTCCACGTTTGCCTTCTTGAGTGCGTTTTGGTTCGGATGCTGATGTAAGTCCAGTGATTGGCATTCAGGCTCCACGTTTGCCTTTGCCTGTGTTTGTTTGTGTGCGTGTCAGCCGAGCTACGAATGCTCTGATTCTTCTCTCGTCCGAGAAGATACGTATGCATAGGGTGCGATACCTTAGCGAGCATGTGTCGTCTCCCCAGTCCGAACTACTTCGACTCTGATGTCTATGCCTGATAGACTAAGTAGGCCCAGGATACGATATCCTGCCGAGTCAGTTTCAGTCTGTTTTCTTGTGTCTCTTTCAGCCAGTGTGTGTGTGTTTGAGCAGTGTTTTAGCAACCATTTTCCTTCCTTTTGTGCGTGGATCCCGTCGAGTACGACGGATGCGTAGGGGTGCTAATACCTTCCCTTCGCATAACCGACTCCCGAACCCATTCTCTTTGGTCGCGAGACCATGTTCTTTCCTAGGTTTACTTCGAGCGTTTCCTTTCCCTCTTTTTTGGGATAAATAACGCACGGTGGCGGCTCTGTTGTTCTTGTTTTCCCGCCGGTTTTTCGCGTGATGCGACAGATGGCGACTCTTGTTATTTGATGTCTTGCTTATCCATAGCTTGATGATCATGAATTTACCGCTACAGAAATTAAGTGGCGACTCTGCTGGGGAGTAGTCTCCAGTGGGTTTAGCCTACTTTTGTGTGTGTATATAATTGTATATTTGATGTTTGTATATTTGTTTGTGTGATATAATCTGCTTGTTGTGCTTGGTGATCTTTGAGTGGTGAGATAAGTTCTAACCCGAACTTGAGTGCAATTAAGATAGGAGGATGGTATAGTCACGTTCGACTTGTGTGGAGTAGTCCTTAACAAGTTGGCTTGAGATCCATCTACTAAGTGGATACCCTTTTTGATTTGGAAATGTCACACAAGTATTTGTGGTTAGGCATTACTATCTCTAATTTGGGTCCGAGAAGCTGAAGACCATGGAACATTTACCCCTCTTGGCCTATTTAGGACGTAGTGCGGAGGCTGTTCAAGTGTAGACTTGATAACAGTTGTTACGTGATACTACACTCAGGCGAGTTTCTCTTGAGAATATTATGGGTCGATGAGTCAGTCATCTTAAGCTGTAATATCCGATAGATGGAATTAAGACTCTGGGAATTTTTTAGAACATGATCTACAAGTTTTATCCTTAGTTCACTCCTTTGGGATGATACTTACCCAGACTCCATGCTCGTGACTTACAATAAACCCTTGATTCTTGGTTGATCCAATCAAGTCTTGTCAATATCAATAGAACTTGGGTGTTGATAAGTGAAAACCATAATCCACCAAAATGGATGATTGATCTTGACAATGACTTGATTCATCTCTTGACCTTTGTTTATTTGCCTTGTGTGTGATCCCTTATTTGTGATTGTTGCATTCATCCATTCATGCGCATCATAACATTCATCACACGAAAATTTCAAGGAACTGAGGTATTATTTGCAAATATTTCCAGACCATGGATTGTGGACGAAGGAAAACTAAGAAGTACAGTTTCAGATGTCCCGACTTGAAAGAGTTAAGGAAGTTAGCATCTTTTGTATTAGATCCCTTAGACTTCAAACAACATTATGGGAAGTTATTATCTATCTTGTATGCTGATGTGGTTGAAGGACTCTTGAGTGTGTTAGTGCAGTTCTATGATCCTCTCTACCGTTGCTTCACTTTCCCAGATTATCAGCTTGTGCCTACATTGGAGGAGTATGCTCATCTCTTGGGGATACCTGTTTCTAGTAGAGTGACATTTAGTGGATTGGAAGAGATTCCCAGATCTCATCTTATTGCTAAAGCTCTTCACTTAAAGAAGTCTAAGATAGAGGCTCATTGGGTGAAGAAAGGAGGTTTATTTAGGTTGCCATATGATTTCCTCATCAAGGATGCTACTGCTTTTTCTCAAGCCGGTAGTGTGGACGCTTTTGAAGCTATCTTTGTGTTGCTCATTTATTGATCAACTTTGTTCCCTAACATTGACGGTTTTGTTGATGTTAATGCCATTAGACTTTTCTTGATTGGGAATCTTGTGCCTACTTTGTTGGGTGAGATGTATTTCTCTTTGCATCTAAGGAATTCTAAGGGTGGTGGGACGATTGTCTGTTGCATTCCTCTTCTGTACAAGTGGTTTATTTCGCACTTGCCATAATCCCTAATTTTTGCATAAGTTTCCCCAGGGTGGGGTACTCAACCTATCGGAAATATTTTCTGTTTTATGTCTCTAATTTTTTCCTGGATCGCCCTTTCGGGTTTTCAATCCACCGAGACGCTCCTTTTTTGCCTAAGCCGCCCTTTCGGGTTTTCAACTTAGCGAGTTATTCTTTTCTTTTTAGGCGAAGTATTTCTTGACTGCATCTGCGTTCACAGGACGAGTGAACTCTTCACCATCCATAGTTGTAAGAATCAAAGCACCGTCTTAAAAGGCTTTCTTAACAACATATGGGCCTTCATAATTAGGAGTCCATTTGCCCCTAGAATCTGGTTTGAACGACAAGATCTTCTTGAGCACAAGGTTACCTTCTCTGAATACACGAGGTCTAACCTTCTTATCAAAATCTTCCTTCATCCTCTGCTGATATAACTGACCATGACACATGGCAGTTAATCTCTTATCTTCAATCAAATTCAACTGATCAAACCTGGTCTGACACCATTCAGCCTCAGTCAACTTGGCTTCCATGAGCATACGCAATGAAGGAATCTCAACCTCTACGGGGAGCACTGCTTCCATACCATAAACGAGAGAGAAAGGGGTTGCCCCTATTGAAGTACGGATGGATGTAAGATACCCATGCAAAGCAAATGGGAGCATCTCATGCCAATCCTTATATGTCACAACCATCTTCTGGATAATCTTCTTGATGTTCTTGTTTGCAAAGAGCTTCCACCATATTATTGTTCAAGTTCGATTCATTATCAGTAATGATCTTACTTGGCACACCATAACGACATATAATCTGATTCTTGATAAACCTCACAACAACTTGCTTGGTTACATTTGCATACGGTGCCGCTTCAACCCAATTTGTGAAGTAGTTAATAGCCACCAAAATGAAATGATGTCCATTCGACGCTTTGGGCTCAATCATGCCAATCATATCAATTCTCCACATGGAGAAAGACCATGGGGAAGAGATAACATTTAACAGTGTCGGAGGAACATGAATCTTATCCGCATATATTTGACACTTGTGGCATTTCTTCACAAACTTGCAACAGTCAGATTCCATTGTCAGTCAATAGTAACCTGCTTGCAACATCTTCTTTTCCATTGCATGTCCATTGGAATGAGTACGAAAGGAACCTTCATGCACTTCAGTCATCAACAAGTTTGCTTCATGTCTATCCATGCATCTGAGCATAACCATGTCGAAGTTTCTTTTGTACAGTACATCACCATTCAAGTAGAAATTGCCAGCTAATCTTCTAAAAGTCTTCTTATCTTTCAAAGATGCCCCAGGCGGGTAAATCTGACTTTGGAAGAAACATTTGATGTTGTAATACCACAGCTTCTCATCTTTGACCTCTTCAACAGCGAACACATGAGCTGGTCTATCAAGACGCATCATGGTCAAATTGGGAACTTCATTTCAATACTTCACTACAATCATCGAAGCCAATGTTGCAAGAGCATCTGCCATCCGGTTTTCATCTCGAGGGATATGATAAAACTCAACCTTTGTAAAGAAAGTTGAAATCCTCCTCGCATAATCTCTATATGGTATCAAACTGGGTTGATTCGTCTCCCATTCACCTTTGATCTGATTTACAACCAACGCGGAATCTCCGAAGATATCTAAAGAATTGATTCTGAGATCAATAGCCTCTTCAAGCCCCATAAAGCAGGCTTCATATTCTGCCATATTGTTTGTACACTTGAAAGTCAATCTAGATGTAAAGGGAAAATCCATGCCTTGAGGAGTAATGATTGCTGCCTCAATGCCATTACCATACTGATTAACAACTCCATCAAATACCATGCCCCAACGGGAACCAGGTTCTGGCCCTTCTTCAAGCAATGGTTCATCATAATCTTTCATTTTCAAGTACAAGATCTCTTCATCAGGAAAATCATACTGCACTGACTGGTAATCTTCAATTGGTTGGTGAGCCAAATGGTAAGCCAAGATACTACCTTTTATGGCTTTCTGAGATCGGTATTCGATATCATACTCTAATAACAACATCTGCCAACGGGCAATCCTCCTAGTTAAAGCAGGCTTTTCAAATATATACTTGATTGGATCCATTTTGGATATCAACCAAGTGGTATGATTTAACATATACTGACACAGACGCTTAGCAGCCCAAGCCAATGCGCAACAAGTCTTCTCAAGCATAGAATAATGAGTCTCACCTTCGACGACCTTCTTACTGAGGTAGTAAATTGCAAATTCTTTCTTTCCAGCCTCATCTTGCTGACCTAGAACACAACCCATACTATCTTCAAGCACAGTCAAATACATGATCAATGGTCTTCCTTCAACCGGCAGAGACAAAATCGGAGGCTCAAGCAGATACTCTTTGATACTATCAAAAGCTTTCTGGCAGTCTTCGGTCCAATCACATGACTGATCTTTCCGAAGAAGCTTGAATATAGGCGCACATGTGGCAGTCATGTGTGAGATGAATCTTGAGATATAATTCAAGCGGCCGAGAAAACCTCTGACTTGCTTCTCAGTTTTGGGCGCAGACATCTCTTGTATTGCTTTGACCTTGGCAGGATCAACCTCAATACCCGTCTCGCTGACAATAAAGCCCAACAACTAACCAGAACGAACACCAAAAGTACACTTATTGGGATTCAAGCGGAGTTTATACTTCCTCAAACGCTGGAATAACTTCAACAAATGCTCAACATGTTCCTCTTCATCAATTAATTTAGCAATCATGTCATCGACATAAACTTCAATCTCTTTATGCATCATATCAGGAAAAAGAGTAGTCATTGCTCTATGGTAAGTTGCACCAGCATTCTTTAAACCGAAAGGCATCACTCTATAACAGAATATTCCCCAGGGTGTAATGAATGTGTTCTTCTCCATATCTTCGGGTGCCATCTTGATCTGATTATATCCGGAAAATCCATCCATAAACGAAAAGACTTTGAATTTAGCCGTGTTATCTACCAGCATATCAATGTGTGGCAAAGGGAAATCATCTTTCGGACTGACTTTATTCAAATCTCTATAGTCAACACACATGGGGACTTTTCCATCTTCCTTCGGCACAGGCACAATATTGGCCACCCATTGCGGATACTCAACGGTCACAAGGAAACCGACATCAATCTGTTTCTGCACTTCTTCTTTGATCTTCACTGCCATATCAGGATACGTTCTTCTCAACTTCTGCTTGACTGGCGGGCATTCTGGTTTCAACAACAATTTATGCTCCACAATCTCAGAATCCAAATCAGGCATGTCTTGATAGGACCAAGAAAACACATCTGAATATTCTCGAAGAAGATCAATCAACCCCTTCTTCGCATCTGAACATAGTCGAGACCCAATCTTGACTTCCTTCACATCATCCTCGGAACCCAAGTTGACTAGCTAAATCTTCTCTTCGAACGACTGAATGGTCTTTTCATCATGTTCAAGAAGACGAGACAATTCATCACTCACTTCTTCATCACTTTCCTCCTCGGCCTCAAACACAGGGAATTCAAAATTTGGAGAAGGAGAATGATCATTGTATTCAATGGGGTTAGAAACCAACCTGCATAATGATTTGATATTTTTATTTTAAAGAAGTCAATTTGTGACCAAATATTATGCAAATGGGCAATTATATTATTTATTTATGTTTTTTGTGATTACCATTTTCAGAATAAAGCAAAAAGTAAAAAACAAACATCATAGATGTGGATAAATAGAATTAATTTTATTAATGATCAATTTCAAAATGCCCAAACAATGTTCACTTCTCCCTTAGGCATAGGAGAAGGATTTTTTGAAAACATATAAAAGCAATTACTTAGATCGATGCAAAATAACAGGAATATCAACAGCAGTCCAATTGTTGCAAGCCTTTCCATGCGTCACAAAATTGGTGCAATCTTCCTCTTCGTCATCCTCTAGCACAACAGCTAAGTGTTGTTCATTGCCATGAATGAACCGTCCGCTACGGAAGATAAGTAGCATATCCTCAGACCTTGCAGTTGATGAACCTTGCTGAAAGCCCAGACCGGTTCTACCTTTGTTGACGGAGACCTCTACCATGCACCCCCACTGATCAACATTTCCTTCTTCAACAATCTTCTTTGCATCTTTCAATCAGGACATAAGTGCCCCAACTCTCTTTTCACCGGCAATAAATAAGGCTTGGAACGGAGTCCCAACCTCATCCTCAGCCTCAACGTAAGAGAAAGATAACAGGTGACTAACCAACAACGCCTTCTCCCCACCAATAATGACAAGCTTCCCATTCTTTACAAATTTGAGCTTCTGATGTAATGTGGAGGTAACAGCCCCTACCTCATGGATCCATGGCCTTCCCAACAGAAAACTGTAGGCCGGGTGGATGTCCATTACTTGAAAAGTAATCTGAAAATCACTCGGACCTATCTTCACTAGAAGGTCTGTAAGACCCCAATTTTGACCCTAAGATCCTGAAGGAGAACGGCGATCCAAAACGCAGCGGAAATTAAAATTTTCTCCTTTAGTGATCCTTACGAATGGGCATGATCCGTGATAGAATATTTACCTCTTGTGACGATTGAAACCTTTGATGCAAATCTACGGAGCGATCACCAATGTTGAACGAAGACAACGTCTCTACTCAGTCCACATGAACGGATTCCTCCAATCTCAGTGCTAGCTGCTATGAGTGAAGGCTTTGAGAGAGAGAGGGAGAGAGAGAGAGAGAGAGAGAGAGAGAGAGAAACAAAAATGCAACCGCAATGGATGCTTCTGCACAGGGGTTCTATTTATAGAACCACTTGTGTGGGCTTCAAGCTAAAAAGCCCACTTAAGTGTATGTGGCCCATATCTTATAATATGCCCAAAATCACTTAAGCCCATGGTACCTTACCATATTTCGTATTCTACTTAAGTACACCGTACCTTACGATGTTCTACAATTCACTTAAGTGCACCGTACCTTACGGTGTTCCTTAGTTACTCTATCTCTCATCAATCCACCCTTTGTGTGTGACCCTGTAGGTTTTCGCGGCATTGGCAATTATATTAAATCACGTATTTAACATAATAAATAGTGAGCGGTATCTAGCAACACATCACTGCTACCCAAGACACGAAAATGTCATGTGATCTGACAATTCCTTCTGTGATAATACTTATGCGTATAATTACCCTTTTGCCCTTATGTCTATATTGAACACAAGGCATAGACCGTGTCATCCTTGTCCAGTTCAATATTGGGCCCATAGACATTTATCATGTTATGCGGGATGGGCAAATTCCATCTAGGTCATTCATGTCCCTCAGCATGCTTCGTGGAGTACCCATCAACTGTCTTTATGGTTATCCAGTTACGGACAATGTTTAATCAACAATAAAGCACTCGACTCTACATCTAGGGTCCATAGTGGTTTCAGGTCGAAGGGTGGTATACACCATTATCACCATGAGAATAACTTATGACATTTTGCATAACTTTCCATATAGTATTCTCATAGCGGGTCAATCCAGTATGAATATTACTCTTAATATTCATGCCTATGTTTAAGACTTGATAACTCCTTATCCATGATCCATGAGATGCGATCATCAGTATATATATATAATAGTCTTTAAGCTTTAATGTTATCCCACTTCACAATAAAGCTCGACTACGGATACTATAATAATAGTGTCCTTATGTTTAATGTGATCTCATGATCAAGTCACACTTGATACATTAAACGGACTAGCTATTCTAGGGACTTTATTAAACAAACATAATAAAGAAAAAGCCTTTTATTATTAATAAATAATTCGATACAAGTACCAAAAGTATTGGCCTCTAGGGCTTACACCAACAAATCCCTCATGCAATTTCATCATAAGCATTAGCATTGGGATCATACCTTGGCATCCTCCTTACCCCTCCTTCATTAGGTTTGTTTGGGGGCGAGATCACCAAGCACTTTGTGATTGTATCATACTTGTATTTTATCATTTTTACTAACCAAAATACCCTAAATATGTCTTTGCATTTGCCTAACTCTTCTGTAGGTAGGGCATGATCTCCATTGATATATCAAGTTCATATCTAGGGTTTGAGACCCCCATGACAAAGAGCACAACCATTGAATTGATACAAGAATGGTTATGGGAATCATATATGAGTTCCATTTATTCCTACGTGTTATGTTGATCAAGTTTTCTTCAAGAGTTTGAGGGTGATTTTCCTTGGAAACCCTAGTTTGACTAGGTATCTTGAGTAACTTCTCCAACAAGCTATATCACCAATTGATCAAATTTATCAAGGGACACTTCAAATTTCATCATATTATGCATATATGATCTACCATGAGCCTAGAAAGTCAATAGAATTTAAGGTTAGCAAGTTGGTTGTTGGTGGTTGGCCAGACGAATTCATCTGATCAAAATTGGGTCTCCCTAGACCCTATCTCCTACAATTTTCACTATATGAAAATGATTTCAAGAGAAAACTTACTCTAAATGACATTCCAAACAACTTTAATGTTGATACCTAGAGCAAGTTTTGCTTGGACAAATCATTTTCTATGTTGAAACATTATAGGTCATTTTGTCTAAACCCTAATTTGAAAGTCAACTTCCCAAGGCCATAACTTGCTAAATTTTTATGAGATGAAATATTTCCAAGTTGCACAATCAAATTCAAGATGTCTACTTCAACTTTTATGTTTGGAGTGAGAGCTAATTCAACTTTTATGAGCATGTGATATGAGGCTACAGTATAGGTCACTTTTGACCTATACCATTGAACAAGTGATTTTTCCAAACTTCAAAAATGCATAACTCTATCATTTCAAATCAAAATGACATTAAATTGGTGACCATTTTAAGGTATTTCAAATATCTTCAACTTTGATGAAGACACTTTTCTCATTTGAAGCTCACATAAAAAGTTAAGCAAGGTGGAACATTGAGATATATGGCTTGACACTTAGAAACATTTTCAACATGTTGAAATTTCCAAACTTCCTCCTCAAAATTAATCATGATACAAGCTCCAAATAGAAAAGTGTTGAACATGAAAGTTGTTCCTCTTGATCTAAACTTTCCAAAAAGTCCAAGTTCATCCATTTTGGACAAGAATTGCTAGGGCTGCGCATGGCATAAACATGGTATCATCATGTGGCAAAGATCAAACTTCAAATCTTCACACACACTTGCCTTGCAATCCAAGTTGATTTTAGACTCTCTCACACTCATTTGTGGACCTTAATCAAAGATCTCATGGGCCTGTACATGCTCATACACCCATGCATCATCAATTGCCAATTTTGGGAAGTGAATTTGAAAGTGCAAATATCATGTGCTGCAACTATAAAGAGAGACCTCTAGCATCAGAATTAAAGGGGCATTCGCGCCATCTTTGATCCTAAACCCCTAACCCTTCCATTTGAGAGGATAATCCTGAGAATTTCATCTTGAAATTGAGTTTGAATCTCACTGTTTTGAGATTCAAAACTCCAGGGATCCAAGACCTTTTGTGCATTTCATTTTACTCCTGCAAGCATTCTGAGTGAGATCAAGCACGAGCCAAGGCAAGAATAGTTGATTCCATACCTGCATTGAAGGTATTTTCCAGAAAATTTCATCTCTTCGATTCTCTCTCAATCTTGCTCAATTCTCTTGATTATTTGGTTGTCTGAAGTCCTACCAATGTAGGCAAGAAGATTGAGTTGCCTAGAGGTCAAATCGAAGCAACTTAGTTGACATACCTCAAATTTCAACTCCCCATATCTTTCTATATGTGAGGAGTTAGTTAAAATTGAGGTGATATTCGTTATCTACACCATTTTTCCTTTCAGATCATGTCCTCCTTTTTCATTTATGATGTGGTGATGAATGGACCAGTCTGGCCAAGGTCGCCTGAGAAGACGACCGGCGCTTTGCTCTGGAAATGATGTGGCGTGGTCCTGAGCCATTAGATGAGTTCAATTTGTTTTAATCATGAGCGTGTGTTTTAATTACCAAGCGTGTGGATGTTTGACTCAAGCGCGCCATGGAACGCGCGCTGGTGGTCACTTGATCTGCCACCTCAATTAATGAGGGAGATCAAGTGGTCCACGTTTTTTCTGATTATTTGAATTTCATTTTAATTTCTTTATTTTCATTAATTCATATTAATTTTAATATTGGTCCAAAAAATATGAGAGTTTCACCAAAAAATTTCAAAAATTTTCCTTTTTCATATTCTGAATTAAAATTATTTTTTGGATCATTATTAATATTTTTCATGATTTAATTGATTTTTCATTTGTTTTTAATTGTTTAAAAATACTTTTAAGTCTTTAAAAAATCTGAAAAATTTTCTCCAAGGTCCTTTGGCCTTGTTTGACCTGTGATAAATCTCATGGCCATTTATTTGGTGTTTTGATGAGGTTTTAGGAATTTGACAAACCATATTTAATTTAAATGTATTATTTTAGTATTTTTAATTGGAATAAATGCCAAATAATTTTGTTAACCAATTGTGAGGACTTGTATGTGTTTGACTCTTGTTGTTGGGCCTTGGTCAAGGTTGATTTGACTTTGTCAAATTAATATTATTGGATTTAGGGGATTGATTGAATGTACACTCCATCTCCCAAAATGAATGGATGATATTGATGTGGTAAAAGTCCTCCTTTGATCAATTTGAGTTTTGATCCATTCCCCTCCCACTTCATCCCATTCTCATTCTTTATGCATTCATCTCATTTGGTCTATAATATCTCAAAGTCCTAAAGCTAGTTGATTGAAAAATTAACATGAGCATGGATGAGATTAGACCAAACTTTTTGCATATTCTTTTTGTGTGTGGTATGTTCCATGAGCATAGTTCATAATACTATGTCTCTAACATGCATTAACACCAAAATTTTATTGCCCGACCTCAAATAGTTGTGACTTCTACATAAGTCCAATTACGATTGCTTAACATAGCATTAAATTTGTGACATAAAAGGTATAACATTCTAGTTAGTGAGATTGTAAGTCTCCCCTCTTTCATGGTATTGTGTGGAAACTTGGCCTTTTTTCCTTCCTTTGGAAGATGTCTTGGTTCAAGGATCTATGCTTGTGATAAGTGGGTTGAGTGTTCTCCAAAGAATGTCTAAGAGTGAAAAGCAAAAACAAAACAATACTAACTTCTAACCTATTAACTACTAACTTTTAATTTCAAGCCCTTTACTTTAATGTCATTTAACTCTAGCTTTTATACATTTGCCATTGTTCATATCATTCTAATTGTTTATGTTAATGCAATTTTCACTTTGTCCACTAGGACCATATTGTGTGATATATTTTGTTTGTGCTTTGCTTGTTTGTGTGGTCTTTGACCATTAATGTACATAATAACAACAAAAACCCTAAAAAAAACTTTTGTGTGGACTGTTGGCCTGATCTTGGACAAATGGACTTAGAACTTAGGCAACATTCCTATGCTAAAGGACTTGGCCAATGCCAACTTATTGAGAAACCAACTGCTTGCAATTTGAAACTTCATCTGATACATCATTCAAGATCTCTCTAAGTTCATTTGCAATATGATCACTGTGAAGCTGTTATTTTGAACCTGTGACTTGTGGAATTCATCTATTACATGGGCTACCTTGAAGAAGATCATGGAATGGATAAGCTTGGATGGGGCCATATTTATTTGATACCTTGCTCTTCAAGATAATATAATTGTGCATTTGTGTGTTGCTTGATTCTAAAAGTCTAAGGGAATTCTGGGTTTCTATTGACATTCTTGTCTATTGGATTGGTACCCGCTTGGTCAGATCTTTTCAACTCTAAACTTTTAATTTTGTACATAGGATTGGTCTCTTCATCTTCCCCCCATTTCTTTAATTTTAAAACATCTCTCCCCTTTTTCAAAACATTCTTTGATTGAACTTATTTGGTTCTAAACTTTGACCACTTTGTAAAAAAGATAGAAACTTTGGCCTTATGCCATTGCATTTTCAAACTTCTTTTCTTAAATCAAACTTGTAAATAAACTTAACTATACTTGACTTAAACTTTCAAAAAGCCAAAAAGAACTAACTCATTCAAACCATTTTTAGGCCTTTTACCTTTCAAACTTCATTTTTGTTAAAAGCAATGCATCCACTTTGAAATTTGTATCACAAACTACGAGGTTTTGATCCCTCATTTTTATGTTGGTACGTAGGCACAAGCCCGAAGGTCTTGCCAAACACAAATATATAATTAATGAATTCTTTTCTCATCCCCCCCATTCTATTTGTTTGTAAACATCACTTTGTACCAAATACATATGCACACAAAAAGGGCTCCCTAGGAGTACCTAGGATACTTTGGGTGCTAACACCTTTCCTTTGTGTAACCAACCCCCTTACCTGTAATCTCTGACATTTTATTAGTTTTGATTTGAAAACTTCTTAGTTTTTGGGTTTTGTTCGTACTTTTTCCCTTTTCCCTTGGAAACAATAAAAGCGCGGTGGCGACTCTTGTTATTTGATCTCTAGCTTATCCATAGCTTGATGATCATGAATTTACTGCTACAGAAATTAAGTGGCGACTCTGCTGGGGAGTAGTCTCCAGTGGGTGTAGCCTACTTTTTGTATGTATATATTTGTATATATATGTGATGTTTGTATATATGTATGTGTGATATAATCTGCTTGTTATGCTTGGTGACCTCTGAGTGGTGAGATAAGTTCTAACCCGAACTTGAGTGCAATTAAGATAGGAGGATGGTATGGTCATGTTCAAATTGTGTGGAGTAGTCCTTAACAAGTTGGCTTGAGATCCATCTGCTCAGTGGAGACTCTTTTGTATTTGGAAATGTCACACAAGTATTTATGGTTAGGCATTACAATCTCTAATTTGGGTCTGAGAAGCTGAGGGCCGTAGAACATTTACCCCCTCTTAGCCTATTTAGGACGTAATGCGGAAACTGTTCAAGTGTAGGCTTGATAACAGTTGTTACGCGATACTATACTTAGACGAGTTTCTCTTGAGAATATTATGGGTCGATGAGTCAGTCATCTTAACCTGTAATATCCGATAGATGGAATTAAGACTCTGGGAACTTTTTAGAACATGATCTACAGTTTTTTGTCCTTAATTCACTCCTTTAGGATGGTTCTTACCCAGACTCCATGCTCGTGACTTACAACAAACCCTTGATTCTTGGTTGATCCAATCAAGTCTTGTCAATATCAATGGAACTTGGGTGTTGATAAGGTGTAAACCATAATCCACCAAAATGGATGATTGATCTTGACAATGACTTGATTCATCCCTTGACCTTTATTTGCCTTGTGTGTGATCCCTTATTTGTAATTGTTGCATTCATGCATTCATGTGTATCATAACATTCATCACACGAAAATTTCAAGGAACTAAGGTATCATTTGCAAATATTTTCAGACCATGGATTGTGGACGAAGGAACACTAAGAAGTACAGTTTCAGATGTCCCGACTTGAAAGAGTTAAGGAAGCTAGCATCTTTTGTATTAGATCCCTTGGACTTCAAACAACGTCATGGGAAGCTTTTGTCCATCTTGTCTGCTGATGTGGTTGAAGGACTTTTGAGTGTGCTAGTGCAGTTCTATGATCCTCTCTACCGCTATTTCACTTTCCCAGATTTTCAGCTTGTGCCTACATTGGAGGAGTATTCTCATCTTTTGGGGATACCTGTTTCTAGTAGAGTGCCTTTTAGTGGATTGGAGGAGATTCCCCGATCTAGTATTATTGTTGAAGCTCTTCACTTGAAGAAGTCTGAGATAGAGGCTCATTGGGTGAAGAAAGGAGGGTTATTTGGGTTGTCATCTGATTTCCTCATCAAGGAAGCTACTGCTTTTGCTCAAGCCGGTAGTGTGGATGCTTTCGAAGTTATCTTTGTGTTGCTCATTTATGGATTAACTTTGTTCCCTAACATTTACGGTTTTGTTGATGTTAACGCCATTAGACTTTTCTTGATTGGGAATCCTGTGCCTACTCTGTTAGGAGATATGTACTTTTCTTTGCATCTAAGGAATTCTAAGAGTGGGGGAACGATTGTATGTTGCATTCCTCTTCTGTACAAGTGGTTTATTTCGCACTTGCCTCAGACACATGCTTTTGTGGAGAACAAACAATGTCTAAGGTGGTCTCAGAGACTTATGTCTCTCACTAATGATGATATAGTTTGGTATGATCCTTCTTTGAGCAGTTTGGAGATTATTGATTGTTGTGGTGAATTCTCTGATGTGCCTCTCATTGGTACACAAGGAGGAATTAACTATAACCCTACTTTGCCTCGTCGTTAACTTGGGTTCCCCTTGAGAGACAAACCTAATAACATGTTGTTAGAAGGTCTTTTCTATCAAGAGGGTAAAGATCCCCAACATTTGAAGTAGAAGATTGTGCATGCTTGGCATAATGTGCATAGGAAAGGAAGATCCGAGCTTGGTCCGTGCAATTGTGTAGCTTTGGAAGCATACACTCTTTGGGTGAAGAAGAGAGCTTTAGAGTTGAAGATTCCTTATCCTTGTGAGAGACCTATATCTATGGTTGTGGTTGAGCCATTAACTCCCCCTAACCAAGATGTAGAGGAGTTGGAAGACGTGCTCACCAAGATGAAGCAAGAGAAAGATATGTGGGAAGAGCGTTTCCGTGCTTTGAGCAAAAAGCATGAGGAGTTGCAGTCGGAGTCTAAGGAAAAGGATGCACTTATTGAGCTACTTGAAGACCGAGTGACGAAGAGACAGAGAGAGCCAGAGGATTTAAAACTCCAGGGATCCACAACCTTTTGAGCATTTAATCATTCTTCTGCAAGCATTTGGAGTGAGATCAAGCACGAGCAAGAGCAAGATCAGTTGAATCCAGACCTCCATTGAAGGTATTTTCCAGAAATTTTGATCTCTTCGATTCTCTCTAATTCTTGCTCAATTCTATTGATTCTTTGGTTGTCTGAAGTCCTACCAGTGTAGGTAAGAAGATTGAGTTGCTTTGAGGCCAAATCGAAGTAACTCAGTTCATGTACCTCAAATTTCAACTCCATGTATCTCTCAATATACTTGGAGTTAGAGTGAATTGAGGCTAGATTCGAACTCAGTGCCATTTTTACTTTGAAATCATGTCCTTGTTTTTAATTTTGGTGATGGTTATGACTGAACCAGTCCGGCGAGGTTCGTCGGAGAAGACAACCGGTCCTTGGCCGCCGGTGGTGTGCTGGATGGTTATGAGCCATAGGATCCGTTTAAAATGATTTAATCCTGAGCATTCCTTTTGAATACCAATTGTGGGGCGTGCTGACTCAAGCGCACGGTGGAACGCGTTTTTTGATCCACTTGATCTGCCACCTCAATTAATGACGGAGATCAAGTGGTCCACGTTTTTTCTGATATTTTAATTTTCATTTTAATTGCTTTATTTTCAATAATTCATATTAAATTTAATACTGATCCATAAAATATGGGACTTTTACCAAAAAAATTTAAATATTTTCCTCTTTCATATTCTGAATTAAAATTATTTTTTGGATCATTATTAATATTTTTCATGAATTAATTGATTTTGCATTTATTTTTAATTGTTAAAAAATATTTTTAAATGTCCAAAAATTATGAATTTTTTTCTCCAAGGTCCCTTGACCATGTTTGACCTATGATAAACCTCATGGCCATTCCTTTGGTATTTTGATGAGATTTTAGGAATTGGACAAACCATATTTAATTAAATGCACTATTTTAGTATTTTTAATTTGAATAAATGCCAAATAAATTTGTTGACTAATTGTGATGACTTGTTTATGTTTGACTCTTGTTGTTGGGCCTTGGTCAAGGTTGATTTGACTTTGTCAAATTAATATCATTAGATTTAGGGGATTGATGGAATGTACATTCCATCTCCCAAAATGAATGGATGATATTAGTTTGGTAAAAGTCCTCCTTTGACCAATTTGTGTTTTAATCCATTCCCCTCCCACTTCATCTCATTCTCCTTCTTTATTCATTCATTCCATTTGACCTATGATATCTCAAAACCCTAAGGCTAGTTGATTGAAAAATTAACATGAGAATGGATGAGATTAGGCCCCACCTTTTGCATATTCTTTTTGTGTGTGGTATGTTTTATGAGCATAGTCCATTATACTATATCTCTAACATGCATTAACACCAAAATTCTATTGCCCGGCCTCAAATAGTTGTGACTTCTACATAAGTCCAATTACGTTTGCTTAACACAACGCTAAATTTGTGACATAAAAGGCATAAGCATTCTAGTTAGTGAGATTGTAAGTCTCCCCTCTTTCATGGTATTGTGTGGAAACTTGGCCTTTTTTCCTTCCTTTGGAAGATGTCTTGGTTCAAGGATCCATGCTTGTGATAAGTGGGTTGAGTGTTCTCCAAAGAATGACTTCAATTAAAAAGCAAAAGCAAAGCAATACTAACTTCTAACCTATTAACTACTAACTTTTAATTTCAAGCCTTTACTTTAATGCAATTTACTTTTAGCACTCTATTTCATTTGCCATTATTCATATCATTCTAATTGTTTATGTTAATGCAATTTTCACTTTGTCCACTTGGACCATATTGTGTGATATATTTTGTTTGTATACTTTGTTCGTTTGTGTGGTATTTGACCATTAATGTACATAATAACCACAAAAACCCTAAAAAACTTTTGTGTGGACTGTTGGCTTGATCTTTGACAAATGGAATTAGAACTTAGGCAACATTCCTATGCTAAAGGACTTGGCCAATGCCAACTTGTTGAAGAACCAAGTGTTTGCAATTTGAAACTTCATCTGATACACCATTTAAGATCCTTTTGAGTTCATCTACAACATGATCATTGTGAAGTTGTTATCTTTAACCTATGACTTGTGAAATTCATCTGTTACATGGGCTACCTTGAAGAAGATCATGGAATGGATAAGCTTGGATGTGGCTATCTTTATTTGATTCCTTGATCTTCAAGATGATATAATTGTGCATTTGTGTATTGCTTGATTCTAAAAGTCCAAGGGAATTCTGGGTTTCTATTGACATTCTTGTCTATTGGATTGCTACGCATTTGGTCAGATCTTTTCAACTCTAAACTTTTAATATTGTACATAGGATAGTCTCTTCATCTTCTCCCCATTTCTTTAATTTTAAAATCTCTCTCTCCATTTTTCAAAATCTTCTTTGTGAGAACTACTTTTGTTCTAAACTTTGACCACTTTGCAAAAAGATAGAAACTTTGGCCTTATGCCATTGCATTTTCAAACTTCTTTTTCTTAAATCAAACTTGTAAATAAACCTAACTATACTTGACCTAAACTTTAAAAAAGCCAAAAAGAACTAACTCATTCAAACCATTTTAGGCCTTTGTGCCTTTCAAACTTAAATTTTGTTAAAAGCAATGCATCCACTTTGAAATTTGTATCACGAACTACGAGGTTTTGATCCCTCATTTTCATGTTGGTACGTAGGCACAAGTCCGAAGATCTTGTCAAACACAAAAATATAATTAATGAATTCTTTTCTCATCCCCCCATTCTATTTGTTTGTAAACATCACTTTATACCAAATACATATGCACACAAAAAGGGCTCCCTAGGAGTACCTAGGACACTTTGGGTGCTAACATCTTCCCTCTGTGTAACCAACCCCCTTACCTGTAATATCTGACATTTTATTAGTTTTGATTTGAAAACTTCTTACTTTTTGGGTTTTGTTCATACTTTTTCCCTTTTCCTTTGGAAACAATAAAAGCGCGGTGGCGACTCTTGTTATTTGATCTCTAGCTTGTCAATAGCTTGATGATCATGAAATTACCGCTACACAACCACCCACCATATTCACAGAAGAGTTCCCATGAGCGGGCAACGGGTTTGCTTTCATATTCGGCGCACGATCCTCAAAGGACACCGTACCACTCTTCATCAATTTTTGAACCTCATACTTGAGCGGATAACAATTTTCAATATCATGTCTGAGTGCTCCTTGATGAAAAGCACAACGGAGTTCAGGTTTATACCACCAAGGAAGTGGTTCTGGAATCTGTGGCGGGTTTCTTGGTTGGATCAGGTTCTTGAGAACCAAGGATGGATAAAGCTCTGCGTAAGACATAGGAATCGGGTCAAAAGAGACCTTCTTCCTTTAAAAGTTTTGTTGCTGATGATTGTTGTTGGTATTGTTGTTGTAGGTGTTCGTTCGTTGTTGCGGTTGTTGTTGTTGACGTTGGTGTTGTTGAACTAGTATTGCTTGTTGGTTAGAAAATATCGGAATAACGGAAGATACTTGATGATGATGATGCTGACGGAATGTTGGATTCCTTCTTATCTGAGGCCTCCTCTGCCTCCCACTGCTTATTGCATTCGTCTCACTGTCTTTCTTCTTACCAAGATTACTACCATACCTCTTGCTTGTTGGTACCTCATCTCTTGACAAACGTCCCTCTCGGACTCCTTCCTCAAGCCTCATCCCCATGTTTACCATTTCGGTAAAGTCACTGGGGGCACTAGCAATCATTCGTTCATAGTAAAATGAACTCAGAGTTTTCAAGAAGATCTTTGTCATTTCTTTTTCCTCCAAAGGAGGTGTGATCTGGGCAGCCAACTCCCTCCATCGCTGCGCATACTCTTTAAATGTCTCTTTGTCCTTCTGAGACATAGACCTCAGCTGGTCTCTATCTGGCGCCATGTCCACATTATACTTATATTGCTTGACAAAAGCCTCCACCAAGTCATTGAAAGTGTGAATGCTGGCACTGTCCAATCCCATGTACCAACGGAGCGTAGCACCGGTCAGACTATCTTGGAAGTAGTGAATAAGCAATTGATCATTGTTGTCTGAGTAGACATCTTACGAGCATACATCACGAGATGACTGAGCGGACAAGAGTTCCCCTTATACTTTTCAAAGTCAGGCACTATGAACTTCACTGGGATCTTGACGTTGGGCACCAAACACAACTTGACAGCACTCTTCCCAAATAGATCTTTACCTCTCAGCGTCTTCAATTCCTTGCGCAACTCAAGAAACCGATCCTTCATTTCATCCATCTTTTCATAAACATCCGGACCCTCAGACGGCTCGGAATGATAGATGGTGTCCTCTACACGAGGCAAAGTGTGCACAACGGGAGGTGGCACGGACATGATTGGGCTAGATGCCGGCATGGAAGCAAAGGTGCAAAGCCTTCAGGCACAAAGTTGGACGTCATTCCCCACGGGAATCCGGTCAGGCATAGTTGGCGCGAAGTGGGCGGCAATAGCAGACACGGTAGAGGTAGCTACCTCTGAAATAACAGTCCTCGCAGGAGGAGTTACAGGCGTTGGAGAAAATTGACTCTGAGCGGCAAGAACTGACTCCATCATGGCAGTCAGGCGGGCGATCTCATCCTTCAGCCCTCTGTTCTCTTTCTCTAGGTGCTCCATGATTCTCAGATGATTGGCTCGGGTATTGTACCGGTGAGTCAGCTTGGCTTCAACACAGGAGAAATACCAATCAGACATCTGGCGAAAACCTGCTTATGCAAATGATGCATGAAATGCAATGCTTGATTATTTTTAGTTTTCAAGGAACTTACTATATCATTTGCAAATATATATATTTAAATGGCAATTGCAACAATTTGATATGACCAAAAATCTCGTTTTATTTATATAAATTGTAAGGATTATACTGAGTACAATTTCAGAAACCAAATGAAAAATACAAGAGAAAAGGAGACTAGTCATCCTAAGGATCCTTAACAACAATGTCAGAAGATCTGGCTATAGGTGCGTACTTCCTTCGAATGCGACGGATCTCGGTCTCAAAAGAAGCCTTCACCTGAGTCTTCTCGAGGACAAGTTGATCAATAGTCTTCTTCCAAGCAACAGAAGGCTGAGGCATGCTAGAAGATGAAACCTCTGGCTCTCTCTGTCTCTTCGTCACTCGGTCTTCAAGTAGCTCAATAAGTGCATCTTTGTCCTTAGACTCCAACTGCAACTCTTCATGCTTCTTGCTCAAATCATGGAAAGTCTCTTCCCATATGTCCTTCTCTTGCTTCATCTTGATGAGCACGTCTTCCATCTCCTCTACATCTTGGTTAGGGAGAGTTAATGGCTCAACCACAACCATAGACATAGGTGTTTCACAAGGATAATGCATCTTCAACTCCAAAGCTCTCTTCTTCACCCAAAGAGTGTAAGCTTCCAAAGCTACACAATTGCGCGAACCAAGCTCAAATCTTCCTTTCCTATGCACATTATGCCAAGCATGCACAATCTTCTGCTTCAAATGTTGGGGATCTTCTACCCTCTTGATAGAAAAGACCTTCTAACAAAGTGTTATTAGGTTTGTCTCTCAAGGGGAACCCAAGTTGACGACGAGCCAAAGCAGGGTTGTAGTTAATTCCTCCTTGTGTACCAATGAGAGGCACATTAGAGAATTCACCACAATTATCAATAATCTCCAAACTGCTCAAAGATGGATCATACCAAACTATATCATCATTAGTGAGAGACATAAGTCTCTAAGACCACCTTAGACATTGTTTGTTCTCCACAAAAGCATGTGTCTGAGGCAAGTGCGAAATAAACCACTTGTACAGAAGAGGAATGCAACATACAATCGTTCCCCCACTCTTAGAATTCCTTAGATGCAAAGAAAAGTACATATCTCCTAACAGAGTAGGCACAGGATTCCCAATCAAGAAAAGTCTAATGGCGTTAACATCAACAAAACCGTAAATGTTAGGGAACAAAGTTAATCCATAAATGAGCAACACAAAGATAACTTCGAAAGCATCCACACTACCGGCTTGAGCAAAAGCAGTAGCTTCCTTGATGAGGAAATCAGATGACAACCCAAATAACCCTCCTTTCTTCACCCAATGAGCCTCTATCTCAGACTTCTTCAAGTGAAGAGCTTCAACAATAATACTAGATCGGGGAATCTCCTCCAATCCACTAAAAGGCACTCTACTAGAAACAGGTATCCCCAAAAGATGAGAATACTCCTCCAATGTAGGCACAAGCTGAAAATCTGGGAAAGTGAAATAGCGGTAGAGAGGATCATAGAACTGCACTAGCACACTCAAAAGTCCTTCAACCACATCAGCAGACAAGATGGACAAAAGCTTCCCATGACGTTGTTTGAAGTCCAAGGGATCTAATACAAAAGATGCTAGCTTCCTTAACTCTTTCAAGTCGGGACATCTGAAACTGTACTTCTTAGTGTTCCTTCGTCCACAATCCATGGTCTGAAAATATTTGCAAATGATACCTTAGTTCCTTGAAATTTTCGTGTGATGAATGTTATGATACACATGAATGCATGAATGCAACAATTACAAATAAGGGATCACACACAAGGCAAATAAAGGTCAAGGGATGAATCAAGTCATTGTCAAGATCAATCATCCATTTTGGTGGATTATGGTTTACACCTTATCAACACCCAAGTTCCATTGATATTGACAAGACTTGATTGGATCAACCAAGAATCAAGGGTTTGTTGTAAGTCACGAGCATGGAGTCTGGGTAAGAACCATCCTAAAGGAGTGAATTAAGGACAAAAAAATGTAGATCATGTTCTAAAAAGTTCCCAGAGTCTTAATTCCATCTATCGGATATTACAGGTTAAGATGACTGACTCATCGACCCATAATATTCTCAAGAGAAACTCGTCTAAGTATAGTATCGCGTAACAACTGTTATCAAGCCTACACTTGAACAGTTTCCGCATTACGTCCTAAATAGGCTAAGAGGGGGTAAATGTTCTACGGCCCTCAGCTTCTCAGACCCAAATTAGAGATTGTAATGCCTAACCATAAATACTTGTGTGACATTTCCAAATACAAAAGAGTCTCCACTGAGCAGATGGATCTCAAGCCAACTTGTTAAGGACTACTCCACACAATTTGAACATGACCATACCATCCTCCTATCTTAATTGCACTCAAGTTCGGGTTAGAACTTATCTCACCACTCAGAGGTCACCAAGCATAACAAGCAGATTATATCACACATACATATATACAAACATCACATATATATACAAATATATACATACAAAAAGTAGGCTAAACCCACTGGAGACTACTCCCCAGCAGAGTCGCCACTTAATTTCTGTAGCAGTAAATTCATGATCATCAAGCTATGGATAAGCTAGAGATCAAATAACAAGAGTCGCCACCGCGCTTTTATTGTTTCCAAGGGAAAAGGGAAAAAGTACGAACAAAACCCAAAAACTAAGAAGTTTTCAAATCAAAACTAATAAAATGTCAGAGATTACAGGTAAGGGGGTTGGTTACACAAAGGAAAGGTGTTAGCACCCAAAGTATCCTAGGTACTCCTAGGGAGCCCTTTTTGTGTGCATATGTATTTGGTACAAAGTGATGTTTACAAACAAATAGAATGGGGGGGATGAGAAAAGAATTCATTAATTATATATTTGTGTTTGGCAAGACCTTCGGGCTTGTGCCTACGTACCAACATAAAAATGAGGGATCAAAACCTCGTAGTTTGTGATACAAATTTCAAAGTGGATGCATTGCTTTTAACAAAAATGAAGTTTGAAAGGTAAAAGGCCTAAAAATGGTTTGAATGAGTTAGTTCTTTTTGGCTTTTTGAAAGTTTAAGTCAAGTATAGTTATGTTTATTTACAAGTTTGATTTAAGAAAAGAAGTTTGAAAATGCAATGGCATAAGGCCAAAGTTTCTATCTTTTTTACAAAGTGGTCAAAGTTTAGAACAAAATAAGTTCAATCAAAGAATGTTTTGAAAAAGGGGAGAGATGTTTTAAAATTAAAGAAATGGGGGGAAGATGAAGAGACCAATCCTATGTACAAAATTAAAAGTTTAGAGTTGAAAAGATCTGACCAAGCGGGTACCAATCCAATAGACAAGAATGTCAATAGAAACCCAGAATTCCCTTAGACTTTTAGAATCAAGCAACACACAAATGCACAATTATATTATCTTGAAGAGCAAGGTATCAAATAAATATGGCCCCATCCAAGCTTATCCATTCCATGATCTTCTTCAAGGTAGCCCATGTAATAGATGAATTCCACAAGTCACAGGTTCAAAATAACAGCTTCACAGTGATCATATTGCAAATGAACTTAGAGAGATCTTGAATGATGTATGAGATGAAGTTTCAAATTGCAAGCAGTTGGTTTCTCAATAAGTTGGCATTGGCCAAGTCCTTTAGCATAGGAATGTTGCCTAAGTTCTAAGTCCATTTGTCCAAGATCAGGCCAACAGTCCACACAAAAGTTTTTTTTAGGGTTTTTGTTGTTATTATGTACATTAATGGTCAAAGACCACACAAACAAAATATATCACACAATATGGTCCTAGTGGACAAAGTGAAAATTGCATTAACATAAACAATTAGAATGATATGAACAATGGCAAATGTATAAAAGCTAGAATTAAATGACATTAAAGTAAAGGGCTTGAAATTAAAAGTTAGTAGTTAATAGGTTAGAAGTTAGTATTGTTTTGTTTTTGCTTTTCACTCTTAGACATTCTTTGGAGAACACTCAACCCACTTATCACAAGCATAGATCCTTGAACCAAGACATCTTCCAAAGGAAGGAAAAAAGGCCAAGTTTCCACACAATACCATGAAAGAGGGGAGACTTACAATCTCACTAACTAGAATGTTATACCTTTTATGTCACAAATTTAATGCTATGTTAAGCAATCGTAATTGGACTTATGTAGAAGTCACAACTATTTGAGGTCGGGCAATAAAATTTTGGTGTTAATGCATGTTAGAGACATAGTATTATGAACTATGCTCATGGAACATACTACACACAAAAAGAATATGCAAAAAGTTTGGTCTAATCTCATCCATGCTCATGTTAATTTTTCAATCAACTAGCTTTAGGACTTTGAGATATTATAGACCAAATGAGATGAATGCATAAAGAATGAGAATGGGATGAAGTGGGAGGGGAATGGATCAAAACTCAAATTGATCAAAGGAGGACTTTTACCACATTAATATCATCCATTCATTTTGGGAGATGGAGTGTACATTCAATCAATCCCCTAAATCCAATAATATTAATTTGACAAAGTCAAATCAACCTTGACCAAGGCCCAACAACAAGAGTCAAACACATACAAGTCCTCACAATTGGTTAACAAAATTATTTGGCATTTATTCCAATTAAAAATACTAAAATAATACATTTAAATTAAATATGGTTTGTCAAATTCCTAAAACCTCATCAAAACACCAAATAAATGGCCATGAGATTTATCACAGGTCAAACAAGGCCAAAGGACCTTGGAGAAAATTTTTCAGATTTTTTAAAGACTTAAAAGTATTTTTAAACAATTAAAAACAAATGAAAAATCAATTAAATCATGAAAAATATTAATAATGATCCAAAAAATAATTTTAATTCAGAATATGAAAAAGGAAAATTTTTGAAATTTTTTGGTGAAACTCTCATATTTTTTGGACCAATATTAAAATTAATATGAATTAATGAAAATAAAGAAATTAAAATGAAATTCAAATAATCAGAAAAAACGTGGACCACTTGATCTCCCTCATTAATTGAGGTGGCAGATCAAGTGACCACCAGCGCGCGTTCCATGGCGCGCTTGAGTCAAACATCCACACGCTTGGTAATTAAAACACACGCTCATGATTAAAACAAATTGAACTCATCTAATGGCTCAGGACCACGCCACATCATTTCCAGAGCAAAGCGCCGGTCGTCTTCTCAGGCGACCTTGGCCAGACTGGTCCATTCATCACCACATCATAAATGAAAAAGGAGGACATGATCTGAAAGGAAAAATGGTGTAGATAACGAATATCACCTCAATTTTAACTAACTCCTCACATATAGAAAGATATGGGGAGTTGAAATTTGAGGTATGTCAACTAAGTTGCTTCGATTTGACCTCTAGGCAACTCAATCTTCTTGCCTACATTGGTAGGACTTCAGACAACCAAATAATCAAGAGAATTGAGCAAGATTGAGAGAGAATCGAAGAGATGAAATTTTCTGGAAAATACCTTCAATGCAGGTATGGAATCAACTATTCTTGCCTTGGCTCGTGCTTGATCTCACTCAGAATGCTTGCAGGAGTAAAATGAAATGCACAAAAGGTCTTGGATCCCTGGAGTTTTGAATCTCAAAACAGTGAGATTCAAACTCAATTTCAAGATGAAATTCTCAGGATTATCCTCTCAAATGGAAGGGTTAGGGGTTTAGGATCAAAGATGGCGCGAATGCCCCTTTAATTCTGATGCTAGAGGTCTCTCTTTATAGTTGCAGCACATGATATTTGCACTTTCAAATTCACTTCCCAAAATTGGCAATTGATGATGCATGGGTGTATGAGCATGTACAGGCCCATGAGATCATTGATTAAGGTCCACAAATGAGTGTGAGAGAGTCTAAAATCAACTTGGATTGCAAGGCAAGTGTGTGTGAAGATTTGAAGTTTGATCTTTGCCACATGATGATACCATGTTTATGCCATGCGCAGCCCTAGCAATTCTTGTCCAAAATGGATGAACTTGGACTTTTTGGAAAGTTTAGATCAAGAGGAACAACTTTCATGTTCAACACTTTTCTATTTGGAGCTTGTATCATGATTAATTTTGAGGAGGAAGTTTGGAAATTTCAACATGTTGAAAATGTTTCTAAGTGTCAAGCCATATATCTCAATGTTCCACCTTGCTTAACTTTTTATGTGAGCTTCAAATGAGAAAAGTGTCTTCATCAAAGTTGAAGATATTTGAAATACCTTAAAATGGTCACCAATTTAATGTCATTTTGATTTGAAATGATAGAGTTATGCATTTTTGAAGTTTGGAAAAATCACTTGTTCAATGGTATAGGTCAAAAGTGACCTATACTGTAGCCTCATATCACATGCTCATAAAAGTTGAATTAGCTCTCACTCCAAACATAAAAGTTGAAGTAGACATCTTGAATTTGATTGTGCAACTTGGAAATATTTCATCTCATAAAAATTTAGCAAGTTATGGCCTTGGGAAGTTGACTTTCAAATTAGGGTTTAGACAAAATGACCTATAATGTTTCAACATAGAAAATGATTTGTCCAAGCAAAACTTGCTCTAGGTATCAACATTAAAGTTGTTTGGAATGTCATTTAGAGTAAGTTTTCTCTTGAAATCATTTTCATATAGTGAAAATTGTAGGAGATAGGGTCTAGGGAGACCCAATTTTGATCAGATGAATTCGTCTGGCCAACCACCAACAACCAACTTGCTAACCTTAAATTCTATTGACTTTCTAGGCTCATGGTAGATCATATATGCATAATATGATGAAATTTGAAGTGTCCCTTGATAAATTTGATCAATTGGTGATATAGCTTGTTGGAGAAGTTACTCAAGATACCTAGTCAAACTAGGGTTTCCAAGGAAAATCACCCTCAAACTCTTGAAGAAAACTTGATCAACATAACACGTAGGAATAAATGGAACTCATATATGATTCCCATAACCATTCTTGTATCAATTCAATGGTTGTGCTCTTTGTCATGGGGGTCTCAAACCCTAGATATGAACTTGATATATCAATGGAGATCATGCCCTACCTACAGAAGAGTTAGGCAAATGCAAAGACATATTTAGGGTATTTTGGTTAGTAAAAATGATAAAATACAAGTATGATACAATCACAAAGTGCTTGGTGATCTCGCCCCCAAACAAACCTAATGAAGGAGGGGTAAGGAGGATGCCAAGGTATGATCCCAATGCTAATGCTTATGATGAAATTGCATGAGGGATTTGTTGGTGTAAGCCCTAGAGGCCAATACTTTTGGTACTTGTATCGAATTATTTATTAATAATAAAAGGCTTTTTCTTTATTATGTTTGTTTAATAAAGTCCCTAGAATAGCTAGTCCGTTTAATGTATCAAGTGTGACTTGATCATGAGATCACATTAAACATAAGGACACTATTATTATAGTATCCGTAGTCGAGCTTTATTGTGAAGTGGGATAACATTAAAGCTTAAAGACTATTATATATATATACTGATGATCGCATCTCATGGATCATGGATAAGGAGTTATCAAGTCTTAAACATAGGCATGAATATTAAGAGTAATATTCATACTGGATTGACCCGCTATGAGAATACTATATGGAAAGTTATGCAAAATGTCATAAGTTATTCTCATGGTGATAATGGTGTATACCACCCTTCGACCTGAAACCACTATGGACCCTAGATGTAGAGTCGAGTGCTTTATTGTTGATTAAACATTGTCCGTAACTGGATAACCATAAAGACAGTTGATGGGTACTCCACGAAGCATGCTGAGGGACATGAATGACCTAGATGGAATTTGCCCATCCCGCATAACATGATAAATGTCTATGGGCCCAATATTGAACTGGACAAGGATGACACGGTCTATGCCTTGTGTTCAATATAGACATAAGGGCAAAAGGGTAATTATACGCATAAGTATTATCACAGAAGGAATTGTCAGATCACATGACATTTTCGTGTCTTGGGTAGCAGTGATGTGTTGCTAGATACCGCTCACTATTTATTATGTTAAATACGTGATTTAATATAATTGCCAATGCCGCGAAAACCTACAGGGTCACACACAAAGGGTGGATTGATGAGAGATAGAGTAACTAAGGAACACCGTAAGGTACGGTGCACTTAAGTGAATTGTAGAACATCGTAAGGTACGGTGTACTTAAGTAGAATACGAAATATGGTAAGGTACCATGGGCTTAAGTGATTTTGGGCATATTATAAGATATGGGCCACATACACTTAAGTGGGCTTTTTAGCTTGAAGCCCACACAAGTGGTTCTATAAATAGAACCCCTGTGCAGAAGCATCCATTGCGGTTGCATTTTTGTTTCTCTCTCTCTCTCTCTCTCTCTCTCTCCCTCTCTCTCTCAAAGCCTTCACTCATAGCAGCTAGCACTGAGATTGGAGGAATCCGTTCATGTGGACTGAGTAGAGACGTTGTCTTCGTTCAACATTGGTGATCGCTCCGTAGATTTGCATCAAAGGTTTCAATCGTCACAAGAGGTAAATATTCTATCACGGATCATGCCCATTCGTAAGGATCACTAAAGGAGAAAATTTTAATTTCCGCTGCGTTTTGGATCGTCGTTCTCCTTCAGGATCTTAGGGTCAAAATTGGGGTCTTACAGACCTTCTAGTGAAGATAGGTCCGAGTGATTTTCAGATTACTTTTCAAGTAATGGACATCCACCCGGCCTACAGTTTTCTATTGGGAAGGCCATGGATCCATGAGGCAGGGGCTGTTACCTCCACATTACATCAGAAGCTCAAATTTGTAAAGAATGGGAAGCTTGTCATTATTGGTGGGGAGAAGGCGTTGTTGGTTAGTCACCTGTTATCTTTCTCTTACGTTGAGGCTGAGGATGAGGTTGGGACTCCGTTCCAAGCCTTATTTATTGCCGGTGAAAAGAGAGTTGGGGCACTTATGTCCTGATTGAAAGATGCAAAGAAGATTGTTGAAGAAGGAAATGTTGATCAGTGGGGGTGCATGGTAGAGGTCTCCGTCAACAAAGGTAGAACCGGTCTGGGCTTTCAGCAAGGTTCATCAACTGCAAGGTCTGAGGATATGCTACTTATCTTCCGTAGCGGACGGTTCATTCATGGCAATGAACAACACTTAGCTGTTGTGCTAGAGGATGACGAAGAGGAAGATTGCACCAATTTTGTGACGCATGGAAAGGCTTGCAACAATTGGACTGCTGTTGATATTCCTGTTATTTTGCATCGATCTAAGTAATTGCTTTTATATGTTTTCAAAAAATCCTTCTCCTATGCCTAAGGGAGAAGTGAACATTGTTTGGGCATTTTGAAATTGATCATTAATAAAATTAATTCTATTTATCCACATCTATGATGTTTGTTTTTTACTTTTTGCTTTATTCTGAAAATGGTAATCACAAAAAACATAAATAAATAATATAATTGCCCATTTGCATAATATTTGGTCACAAATTGACTTCTTTAAAATAAAAATATCAAATCATTATGCAGGTTGGTTTCTAACCCCATTGAATACAATGATCATTCTCCTTCTCCAAATTTTGAATTCCCTGTGTTTGAGGCCGAGGAGGAAAGTGATGAAGAAGTGAGTGATGAATTGTCTCGTCTTCTTGAACATGATGAAAAGACCATTCAGTCGTTCGAAGAGAAGATTTAGCTAGTCAACTTGGGTTCCGAGGATGATGTGAAGGAAGTCAAGATTGGGTCTCGACTATGTTCAGATGCGAAGAAGGGGTTGATTGATCTTCTTCGAGAATATTCAGATGTGTTTTCTTGGTCCTATCAAGACATGCCTGATTTGGATTCTGAGATTGTGGAGCATAAATTGTTGTTGAAACCAGAATGCCCGCCAGTCAAGCAGAAGTTGAGAAGAACGTATCCTGATATGGCAGTGAAGATCAAAGAAGAAGTGCAGAAACAGATTGATGTCGGTTTCCTTGTGACCGTTGAGTATCCGCAATGGGTGGCCAATATTGTGCCTGTGCCGAAGGAAGATGGAAAAGTCCCCATGTGTGTTGACTATAGAGATTTGAATAAAGTCAGTCCGAAAGATGATTTCCCTTTGCCACACATTGATATGCTGGTAGATAACACGGCTAAATTCAAAGTCTTTTCGTTTATGGATGGATTTTCCGGATATAATCAGATCAAGATGGCACCCGAAGATATGGAGAAGAACACATTCATTACACCCTGGGGAATATTCTGTTATAGAGTGATGCCTTTCGGTTTAAAGAATGCTGGTGCAACTTACCATAGAGCAATGACTACTCTTTTTCCTGATATGATGCATAAAGAGATTGAAGTTTATGTCGATGACATGATTGCTAAATTAATTGATGAAGAGGAACATGTTGAGCATTTGTTGAAGTTATTCCAGCGTTTGAGGAAGTATAAACTCCGCTTGAATCCTAATAAGTGTACTTTTGGTGTTCGTTCTGGTTAGTTGTTGGGCTTTATTGTCAGCGAGACGGGTATTGAGGTTGATCCTGCCAAGGTCAAAGCAATACAAGAGATGTCTGCGCCCAAAACTGAGAAGCAAGTCAGAGGTTTTCTCGGCCGCTTGAATTATATCTCAAGATTCATCTCACACATGACTGCCACATGTGCGCCTATATTCAAGCTTCTTCGGAAAGATCAGTCATGTGATTGGACCGAAGACTGCCAGAAAGCTTTTGATAGTATCAAAGAGTATCTGCTTGAGCCTCCGATTTTGTCTCTGCCGGTTGAAGGAAGACCATTGATCATGTATTTGACTGTGCTTGAAGATAGTATGGGTTGTGTTCTAGGTCAGCAAGATGAGGCTGGAAAGAAAGAATTTGCAATTTACTACCTCAGTAAGAAGGTCGTCGAAGGTGAGACTCATTATTCTATGCTTGAGAAGACTTGTTGCGCATTGGCTTGGGCTGCTAAGCGTCTGTGTCAGTATATGTTAAATCATACCACTTGGTTGATATCCAAAATGGATCCAATCAAGTATATATTTGAAAAGCCTGCTTTAACTAGGAGGATTGCCCGTTGGCAGATGTTGTTATTAGAGTATGATATCGAATACCGATCTCAGAAAGCCATAAAAGGTAGTATCTTGGCTTACCATTTGGCTCACCAACCAATTGAAGATTACCAGTCAGTGCAGTATGATTTTCCTGATGAAGAGATCTTGTACTTGAAAATGAAATATTATGATGAACCATTGCTTGAAGAAGGGCCAGAACCTGGTTCCCGTTGGGGCATGGTATTTGATGGAGTTGTTAATCAGTATGGTAATGGCATTGAGGCAGCAATCATTACTCCTCAAGGCATGGATTTTCCCTTTACATCTAGATTGACTTTCAAGTGTACAAACAATATGGCAGAATATGAAGCCTGCTTTATGGGGCTTGAAGAAGCTATTGATCTCAGAATCAATTCTTTAGATATCTTCGGAGATTCCGCGTTGGTTGTAAATCAGATCAAAGGTGAATGGGAGACGAATCAACCCAGTTTGATACCATATAGAGATTATGCGAGGAGGATTTCAACTTTCTTTACAAAGGTTGAGTTTTATCATATCCCTCGAGATGAAAACCGGATGGCAGATGCTCTTGCAACATTGGCTTCGATGATTGTAGTGAAGTATTGAAATGAAGTTCCCAATTTGACCATGATGCGTCTTGATAGACCAGCTCATGTGTTCGCTGTTGAAGAGGTCAAAGATGAGAAGCTGTGGTATTACAACATCAAATGTTTCTTCCAAAGTCAGATTTACCCGCCTGGGGCATCTTTGAAAGATAAGAAGACTTTTAGAAGATTAGCTGGCAATTTCTACTTGAATGGTGATGTACTGTACAAAAGAAACTTCGACATGGTTATGCTCAGATGCATGGATAGACATGAAGCAAACTTGTTGATGACTGAAGTGCATGAAGGTTCCTTTCGTACTCATTCCAATGGACATGCAATGGAAAAGAAGATGTTGCAAGCAGGTTACTATTGACTGACAATGGAATCTGACTGTTGCAAGTTTGTGAAGAAATGCCACAAGTGTCAAATATATGCGGATAAGATTCATGTTCCTCCGACACTGTTAAATGTTATCTCTTCCCCATGGTCTTTCTCCATGTGGAGAATTGATATGATTGGCATGATTGAGCCCAAAGCGTCGAATGGACATCATTTCATTTTGGTGGCTATTAACTACTTCACAAATTGGGTTGAAGCGGCACCGTATGCAAATGTAACCAAGCAAGTTGTTGTGAGGTTTATCAAGAATCAGATTATATGTCGTTATGGTGTGCCAAGTAAGATCATTACTGATAATGAATCGAACTTGAACAATAATATGGTGGAAGCTCTTTGCAAACAAGAACATCAAGAAGATTATCCAGAAGATGGTTGTGACATATAAGGATTGGCATGAGATGCTCCCATTTGCTTTGCATGGGTATCTTACATCCATCCGTACTTCAATAGGGGCAACCCCTTTCTCTCTCGTTTATGGTATGGAAGCAGTGCTCCCCGTAGAGGTTGAGATTCCTTCATTGCGTATGCTCATGGAAGCCAAGTTGACTGAGGCTGAATGGTGTCAGACCAGGTTTGATCAGTTGAATTTGATTGAAGATAAGAGATTAACTGCCATGTGTCATGGTCAGTTATATCAGCAGAGGATGAAGGAAGATTTTGATAAGAAGGTTAGACCTCGTGTATTCAGAGAAGGTAACCTTGTGCTCAAGAAGATCTTGTCGTTCAAACCAGATTCTAGGGGCAAATGGACTCCTAATTATGAAGGCCCATATGTTGTTAAGAAAGCCTTTTAAGACGGTGCTTTGATTCTTACAACTATGGATGGTGAAGAGTTCACTCGTCCTGTGAACGCAGATGCAGTCAAGAAATACTTCGCCTAAAAAGAAAAGAATAACTCGCTAAGTTGAAAACCCGAAAGGGCGGCTTAGGCAAAAAAGGAGCGTCTCGGTGGATTGAAAACCCGAAAGGGCGATCCAGGAAAAAATTAGAGACATAAAACAGAAAATATTTCCGATAGGTTGAGTACCCCACCCTGGGGAAACTTATGCAAAAATTAGGGATTATGGCAAGTAACTACATTCTGCTGATCTTCGGTTTTGAAGACCTATCTTGAGCACATTGTCAGAATTTGGTTCACTAACTCCAGCAATCTCCAAAAGCACAGTGGATATCAAGAGTTGGTAGAAGGATTAGCGGTCAATTGTATTCAATGTAACCCTTTTCCATGTAAATTACCATTTTCAACTTTGTAAAGATCTATGGAGTCTTGTCATTTACGGACTACCATTCTATTAAATAAAGTTGAGCCTTTATCCAATTGTTTCTACTCTTATTTATTTCAGCCAATAGTTTTAAATTTTATTATGATCATTTTTGAAATTAAATTTTTTTTTAATCAAAATCATTTTCTTAAACATATAAAAGCAAGAATTTTTCAAAAGCAGTTTTAAAAACAATATCAACAGCATTTCAAAAAACAACAAGTGTTAAGTATGGAGCTCTATGGGTTCCCCCAAGAAGATAACCCTTCGGGTATCCTTAGCCGAGTTTGTTGATCCAGTTCCCCTGCGGAGTGTTTGATCCCCAGCGGAGCTTTTGTACTTTTCCCAGCTGAGTTGGTTGATTTAGTCCCAGGCAGAGTTTGTATGTTCCTCAACAGGGTTGATTTTCTGTTTTGATCTTCAGTAAAGTAAGATCGATTTCTCTAGTAGATTGCGTTGGTTTCTCCGCCAGTAGCCATCCGACTCGCTCCCAGTCAGAGTTTCCTCCTGGTTTCTAAGCAGCTATTTGTGTTTATCCTCTGTATGGTTGTCCTCCGTTTGATATGGTGTTGACCTAAAATTCCCTGTAGACTCGATAATATTTCCTTTCCTCATCAGATCTCCTCTTTCCCCAGATAATGTTGAGCCTTTGGGACGTTGACCTCCCTGTTCTCCGGCAATTGTATCCCGTTGTTGTGGATTGACCGAGGATTATACCGATGATTCAAATTGTTTGAGACACCTTTGTATCCTTTGCGATTGTTTTGTTAGCATAGTCATCATATATACATATACATATACATATACATATACATATACATATACACTCATATAACTTCATGATTACATATTTTTGCATAATCATATTTGTTGATTCATTGTCTAAGATTCTTATTCTTTGTTATGGCGATACTTTATCCCCATACAAATCCGGCGTCTGTCATCCTTCAATTATAGAGTGTTGGCCCCTTAAGCAGAGAGATTTTAACCTTTATCTTTTCCCCACTGAGTTATTTCCTCGTGGATGATCATTATTTTAGTTTCCTCCCCAGTTGATTACCTAGATGGAATTACTCCACTTGAGCTATATCCTCATTGGGTTGAGTCTTGATTGACCGTTTCTTTCTAGATCTTACCTAGATAGATACTTTTAATCCCCTAAGAGCCTATTACCCAGTAACTGGTAAATTCTTCTCATGTTTTTCACTTTTTCCCAATACCTGGCAAGAGCAACTTTTTTCCCCAGCAGATTCGTTTTCACGTTTCCCCAGGAAGTATATCCTTGATATGTTCATCCTAACTGATGACAGATATCTTTCTTCCCCTGCTTGAGTCTATCCTTGATATGTTCATCCTAACCGATGACGGATATTCTCATCCTTGGTATTTTACCCAGTAAAAAGGTAGTTGTAATCCCTATTTTGTTCCCCCAGAGGGTTGATCCTTGATATGTTCATCCTAACTGATGACGGGTTTCCTCCTCTTTGCGGTCTTCTAGCCAATAACCGATAGTTGTAAATCCTGCTCTTCCTCTCAACAGAGACTATCCTTGATATGTTCATCCTAACCGATAACGGATTTTCTCTTTTGATGGTCTTCTATCCAGTATCCGATAGATGTAATCCCTACTTTTTGTTCAGTTGGTTTATCCTTGATATGTTCATCCTAACCGATGACGGGTATCCTCCTTGACAATTCTCAGGCAAGACTATCCTTGATATGTTCATCTTAACCGATGACGGATTTTCTTTCCTTTGAGTCTATCCCTGATATGTTCACTTTAACTGGTGACGGGTATTCTCATCTTTGGTTTCTGCCCAGTAACTGGAAGTTATAAATCCTATTTCTGCAGTTTTCCCCAGCAAGGTTATTCTTACCCAGTAACCGATGATGAATATTCCCTCCTGTTGGTTCCCAACGAGTCATCCTTGATATGTTCATCCTAACCGATGACAGATGTCCTCTCTGTCAGACTTTTATTATCTCCTTACCCAGTAGCAGGTAGTGGATAATAAATTTCTGCTCCTCATGCGTTGAAGTTTATTTCTTCCCCAGCTGAGTTGAGTGCGCTTTTCCTTAGTGAAATTGCTTTTCCCTGCATTGATTCAAGAACTTCAGTTTTATCTTGATCCACTTGTGATCCCCTGCAGATGTCTTGTTTCCCCGGTTGAGTTTTTCCATTTTATGAAAATCCTCTAGTCCCCCAGCAGTTTTTTAAGTCGTAGCCTGGCCTACACATAACCCTTTATCCCCTAGAGTCTTTGTCTCCCCAATGATTTTTCCTTATGGAATGCATTCTACTCCTGCGAATCTTCGGTCTCTCTGATTTCTTTTCCTTTGTGGCAACATTTCCCCACAGAGAATTTGCTTTTTACATACATATCATATATATCATGAGGTCTCTTAGGGACCAAAATTTGTTTCTAAGTTGTTATTTAAGCCCATTCTACTGAGTCGATACGAAGATTTTAACCTTCACCTCCTTAGTTAGAATGTCCTTAAATAGGGGCAGCTGTAAGACCCCAATTTTGTCCCTAAGATCCCTCATGCAACTTCATCATATGCATTAGCATTGGGATCTCACCTTGGCATCCTCCTTACCCCTCTTTCATTGGGTTTGTTTTGGGAGAGATCACCAAGCACCATGTGATTGTATCATACTTGTATATTATCATTTTACTAACCAAAATACCAAAAATATGTCTTTGTATGTGCCTAACTTTTTGTAGGGAGGGCATGATCCTCATTGATCTATCAAGTTCACATCTAGGGTTTAAGACCCTCATGGCTAAGAGCACAATCAAAGATTGATCCACAATGTCTTAAATCATCATATATGAGTCCCATTGAGCTCTACATGTTATATTGATCAAGTATTCTTCAAGAGTTTGGAGGTGATTTGCCTTAGAAACCCTAGTTTGACTGGGTATCTTGAGTAACTTCTCCAACATGCTATCTAACCAATTGATCAAATTTCTCAAGGGACACTTCAAAAGTTCATCATCTTATGCATATATGATCTACCATGAGCCTAAAAAGTCAAGAGAATTGAAGTTTAGCAAGTTGGTTGATGAAAACTGGGTCTCCCTAGACCCCATCTCCTACAATTTTCACCATATGAAAATGATTCCAAGAGCAAAGCTACTATAAATGACATTCCAAACAACTTTCATGTTGATACCTAGAGCTATTTTTGCTTGTAAAATCATTTCCTATGTTGAAACATTATAGGTCATTTTGTCTAAACCCTAATTTGAAAGTCAATGTCCCAAGGCCATAACATGCTCAATTTTTATGAGATGAAAGATTTCCAAGTTTCATAATCAAATTAAAGATGTCTACTTCAACTTTGATGTTTGGAGCAAGAGCTAATTCAACTTTTATGAGCATGTGATATGAGGATACATTATAGGTCATTTTTTACCTATACCATTGAACAAGTGATTTTTCCAAACTTCAAAAATGCATAACTCTATCATTATAAATCCAAATGACATGAAATTGGTGACCATTTTGAAGGTATTTGAAATAGCTACAACTTTTATGAAGACATGTTTCTCATTTGAAGCTCACATAAAAAGTTAAGCAAGGTGGAATATTAAGATATATGACTTGACACTTACAAAAAATTTCAACATGTTGAATATTCCAAACTTCCACCTTAAAATTCACCATGATCCAAGCTCCAAATGGAAAAGTGTTCAACATCAAACTTGTTCCCTTTGATCTAAGCTTTCCAAAGAACCCAAGCTCATGCATTTTGGATGAGATTTGCTAGGTCTACGCATGGCTTTAATAGAGCTGCATGATTGGAAGAAATCAAATGCCAAAAATCACATTTTACATTGCCTTGACATCCAAGCCTCATTTGAACTTCAGAATGATTGTACATGGATCAAATTGGATTGCTTCATAGGCCTGTACACGCCCATGCAAGCTTGTGCATGAAATGTCCAAATTTAGCAAATTTTCAAGTGTGCAAATATCAGTCCCAATTGCTATAAATACAGGCCCTTGGAGCTCAATTCAAACAGACCTTGCACGCTAGCTTTGCCCCCCAATTGAAACCCTCACATTTCAAAGCTAAACCTGAGAATTTTCAACTTGAAAATTGAGTTTGAATCTCACTAATTGGAGATTCAAAAACTCCAGGATCCAAAGCTTTGTGCCATTGCCAAACCTCTCCTGGAAGCTTCTCAAGTGTGATCAGATCAACTTTGAAGCAAGCAACATCAAGTTCTGCACAACATTGAAGGTAAATTTCAGAAAACTTCATCTCTTCGATTTTCACTTAATTCTCATCAATTCTCTTGGATCTTTGGTTGTCTGAAGTCCTACCAATGTAGGCAAGAAGATTGAGTTGCTTTGAGGTCAAATCGAAGCAACTCAGTTGACACACCTCAAAATTCAACTCCTCATATCTTTCTATGTATTTGGAGTTAGTTGAAATTGAGGTCAGATTCGTGCTCTACACCATTTTTTCTTTCAGATCATGTCCTCTTTTTTTATTTTGGTGATGGTTGAGGGTGGACCAGTCCGGTGAGGTCCACCGGAGAAGAAGACCGGAGCTCTGGCTCTAGAGGTGTGTTGGCACGTCTCCCAGCCACATGATCCATTCAAATTGTTTTAATCTTAGGTGTTGGTTTTGATTCCCACGCGTGTGGCGCGCTGACTAGGTTCCATCATAAAACGCGCATTTGTGTCCACTTGATCTGTCACCTCAATTAATGAGGGAGATCAAGTGGCTCACGTTTTTTTTTATTTTTTGATTTTTGTTTTAATTAATTTGATTTTCATTAATTCAGATTAATTTTAATATTGATCCAAAAAATATGAGAGATTCACCAAAAAAATTTAAATACATTCCTCTTTCATATTCTGAACTAAAATTATTTTTTGGATCATTATTAATATTTTTCATGATTTAATTGATTTTGTGTTTATTTTTTAATTATTTAAAAATACTTTTAAGTCTTTAAAAATTCTGAAATTTTTTCTCCAAGGTCCTTTGACCTTGTTTGACCCATGATAAATCTCATGGCCATTTCTTTGGTGTTTTGATGAGGTTTTAGGAATTTGACAAACCATATTTAATTTAAATGCATTATTTTAGTATTTTTAAATTGAATAAATGCCAAATAATTGTGTTGACCTCTTGTGATGGTTTGTGTAAGTTTGACTTGTGTTGTTGGGCCTTGGTCAAGGTTTATTTGACTTTGCTAGGTTAATATCATTGGATTTAGGGGATTGATGGAATGTAAATTCCATCTCCCAAAATGAATGAATGATATTAATTTGGTAAAAGTCCTCCTTTGACCAATTTGAGTTTTGATCCATTCCCCTCCCTCTTCATCTAATCCCATTCTTTATGCATCCATTTCATTTGGCCTATGATGTCTCTAAATCCTAAGGCTAGTTGATTGCAAAATCAACATAAGTATGGATGAGATTAGGCCACCTCTTTTGCATATTCTTTTTTGTGTGTGGTATGTTTCATGAGCGTAGTCCATTATACTACGTCTCTAACATGCATTAACACCAAAATTTTATTGCCCGATCTCAAATAGTTGTGACTTCTACATAAGTCCAATTACGATTGCTTAACATAGCGCTAAATTTTTGACACAAAAAGGCATAGCATTCTAGTTAGTGAGATTGTAAGTCTCCCCTCTTTCATGGTATTATGTGGAAACTTGGCATTTTTTCCTTCCTTTGGAAGATGTCTTGGCTCAAGGATCCATGCTCATGATAAGTGGGTTGAGTGTTCTCCAAAGAATGACTTAAAACAAAAACAAAAGCAAAATAATACTAACTTATAACTCATTAACAACTAAAATTTAATTTCAAGTCTTTTATTTTAATGCACTTTAATTTTTAAGCTCTATTCATTTGCCATTGTTCATACCATTCTAATTGTTTATATTAATGCCTTTTCACTTTGTCCACTTGGACCATATTGTGTGATATATCTTGTTTGTATATACTTTGTTTGTTTGTGTGGTCTTTGACGATTAATGTACATAATAATAACGAAAACCCTAAAAAAAAATTGTGTGGACTGTTGGTTTGATCTTTGACAATTGGACTTGGAATTTAGGCAACATTCCTATACAAAAAGGACTTGGCCAATGCCAACTATCATGTAACCAAGTGCTTGCAATTTTAAACTTCATCTGATACATCTTTGAAGATCCCTTTGATTTCATCTGCAACATGATCATTGTGAAGCTGTTATTTTGAACCTGTGACCTGTGACTTGTGGAATTCATCTACTACATGGGCAAATTTGAAAAGACATCATGGAGTGACTAAGGCTTGGATGGGGCTATTTGTATTTGATGCCTTGCTCTTCAAGATAATATTGTATGCATTGTTTGTGGCTTGATTCTAATATCCAAGGGAATTTCGGATTTCTATAAGACATTCTTGTCTATTGGATTGTTACCCATTGGTCAGATCTTTTCAAACCTTAACTTTTAATTTTCTACATAGGATTAGTCTCTTCACCTCCCCCCCCCCCCACTTCTTTAAATTCAAAATCTCTCCCTCCTTTTAAAAAAATTCTTCTTTGCTTGAACTAATTTTGTTCTAAACTTTGACCACTTTGCAAACTAGAAACTTTGGCCTTATGCCATTGCATTTTCAAACTTCTTTTGTTAATCAAACTTGTAAATAAACTTAATTATACTTGACCTAAACTTTCAAAAAGTCAAAAAGAACTAACTCATTCAAACCATTTTTAGGCCTTTGTGCCTTTCAAACTTAATTTTTGTTAAAAATAATGCATCCACTTTGAAATTTGTATCACGAACTACGAGGTTTTGATCCCTCATTTTTATGTTGGTACGTAGGCACAAGTCCGAAGGTCTTGTCAAACACAAAAATATAATTAATGAATTCTTTTCTCATCCCCCCATTCTATTTGTTTGCAAACATCACTTTGTCCAAAATACATATGCACACAAAAAAAGGGCTCCCTAGGAGTACCTAGGACACTTTGGGTGCTAACACCTTCCCTCTGTGTAACCAACCCCCTTACCTGTAATACCTGATATTTTATTAGTTTTGATTTGAAAACTTCTTATCTTTGGGTTTTGTTCATACTTTTTCCCTTTTCCCTTGGAAACAATAAAAGCGCGGTGGCGACTCTTGTTGTTTGATGTCTTGCTTATCCATAGCTTGATGATCATGAATTTACCGCTACAGGAACCTATTTGAAAATATGTACATTTTAGTTTGAAAAAGGGTGTTGTTTGCAAAAGATGTGAGAGATGGGGAAAGAAATGTTTTTCTTTTATTTTTGTGTTTCCCAAGACTCTTGAAGTCTCATGCCTACGTACCAACAAAGTGCAACGAAGGATCAAAACCTCATAGTCCATGGTAAAAATACTTGTAGCGGTAAATTCATGACCATTAAGCTATGGATAAACTTAACGTCGATAAAACCAGAGTCGCCACCGCGGTTTTATTGTTTCTAAAGGAAAAGGAAAAAGTACGAACAAAACCCAAAGATAAGAAGTTTTCAAATCAAAACTAATAAAATGCCAGAGATTACAGGTAAGGGGGTTGGTTACATAGAGGAAAGGTGTTAGCACCCAAAGTGTCCTAGGTACTCCTAGGGGGCCCTTTTTTATGTGTGTATGCGTTTTGATATAAAAGATATTTGCAATAAATATAGTGTGGGGATGAGAAAAGAATTCATTAATTATATTTTTGTGTTTGACAAGACCTCGTAGTTCGTGGTATCAATTTCAAAGTGAGTAAATTGCTTTTAACAAAAATTTAAGTTTCAAAGAGGCACAAAAGGCCCAAAGAGTTTGAATGAGTGTTAGTTCTTTTTGTCTTTTGAAATTTTAAGTCTAATATGGTTAGACTCATTTACAAGTTTGATTAAGAAAAAGAGTTTGAAAGATGCAATGGCATAAGGCCAAAGTTTTTAATTTGCAATAAGGTCTAAGTTTGAAATCACAAGCAAAAAAGGTTTTGAAAAGGGGGAGAGACTTGAAATTTAAGAAATGGGAGGAGATGAAGAGACTAATCCTAAGCAAAAATTTAAAAGTTAAGAGTTGAAAAGATCTGACCAATGGGATGCAATCCAATAGACAAGAATGCCATATAGAAATCCACTTTTCCTTGGGACTTTAAATCAAGCAATATCAATAAGCAAGTAGCACACTGGAGAGCAAGGCATCAAATAAAGATAGCCGCATCCAAGCTAATAACTTCATAGTCTTCTTCATAATCTTCCCCATGTATCATATGTCATACTCCTTAAATGGCTCAGAGTAAGGCATTAGGCACATGTTCAAAGTAACATTTCCATCAAGACCATGTAACAGATGAACTCAAGTGGATCTCAATACTTGCATCAGATGAAAATTCAAATCACAAGAACTTGGTTTCAGAAATGTTGGCATTGGCCAAGTCCTTTTGCATAGGGAATGTTGCCTAATTCTAAGTCCAAAGCTCAGATCAAACCCAACAGTCCACACAGACATTTTTTAGGGGTTTTTGTTGTTTATTAAGTATTTTAAGGTCCTAAGACCATAAGCACAAACAAAATAATACAAACAAATATATACAAACACAATATATGGCTCAAGTGAGCAAAGGGAAGATGATATTAAAATAAACAAGTTAAATGATATGTATAATGACAAATGATAAATGGCTTGAATTTAAATGGCATAAAGTAAATGACTTGAAATTAAAAGCAATTAATAATAAGAGTTAGTTGATTAGATGTTAGTGGAGTTTTGCTTTTCAATTGTTTAAGTCATTCTTTGGAGAACACTCAACCCTCTATTCACAAGCATGGATCCTTGAACCAAGACATCTTCCAAAGAAAGGAAAAAAGGACAAGTTTCCACACAATACCATGAAAGGGGGGAGACTTACAATCTCACTTACTAGAATGCTATGCATTTGGGTCAAAATTTAGCGATATGTTAAGCAATCGTAATTGGACTTATGTAGAAGTCACAACTATCTGAGGTCGGACAATAGAAATTTTGGTATTAATGCATGTTAGAGACATGGTATAATGAACCATACTCCTAAAACACACCACACACAAAAAGAAAATGATCAAAGAATGGACCTAATCTCATCCATATTTGTATTGTTTCATCTAACACAAAGTTATTGATGAACCAATTAGCCTTAGGATTTTGAGATGTCATTGGTCAATGAGAGGGATGGGATATAATGGGATTAAATATGAAGAGGGAGGGGAAATGAGACAAACACAAATTGGTCATGGGAGGAATTTTATCAAATTAAAATCATTCATTCATTTTGGGAGATGAAATGTACATTTCATCAATCCCCTAAATACAATGATTTTAGTCCAACAAAAGTCAAATCAACCTTGACCAAGGCCCAAACACATAGTCACACTTCACAAGTCAATAAAAATGGCTCAACATAAGTTTTTTACACAATTAAACAATTAAAAATCAAATAAAAATGCATTAAATTAAATTATCTTTGATCAAAAATCTAAAACCTCTTCAAAACACCAAATAAATGGCCAAGAGATTTATCATAGGTCAAACAAGGTCAAAGGATCTTCAAGAAAAAATTTCATTCTTTTTGAAAAGTCAGAAGTATTTTTAAACAATTAAAAATATGCACAAAAACAATTAAATCATGAAAAATATCAATATTGATCCAAAAAATAATTTTAATTCAAAAAATGAAAGATAAAAATATTTGAAATTTTTTGGTGAAAGTCCCATATTTTTTGGATCAATAATGAAATTAATTTGAATTAATTAAAAATAAGCAATTAAAAGGAAAATTCAAAAGTTCAAAAAAAACATGGACCATCTGATCTCCCTTATTAATTGAGGTGGCAGATTAGATGGTGATCAGCGCGCGTTCCACATATGCCTTGGTCAACTGAGATGCACACGTGGTAATCAGAACTAACACACGAGATTAAAACAAATTGAAAGGATCATGTGGTTGGGAAGCAAGACACCTCATCACCGGACTGGTCCACCACCAACCATCACCAAAATGAAAAAGTAAGACATGAATTTAAAGAAAAAATACTCAAGAGCTCGAATCTTGCCTCAATTTTGTCTAATTCAAGTATATGAAAAGATACAGGGAGTTGAAATTTGAGGATCATGATCTGGTTTGCTTCGATTTGACCTCAAAGCAACTCAATCTTGTTACCTACATTGGTAGGACGTCATCAAACCAAAAATCAACAAGAATAATGGAGAATTGAGAAAGAATCGAAGAGAAGAAGTTGCTGAAATCTCACCTTCGAGGAGCTTCAAAATTGCTTGATCTGGCTTCCAATTTGGCTTGGCTTGACTCTAGAAGCTTGCAGAAGATGATTTGAATGGTTAAAAGGCTTGGACTCTTGGAGTTTCAATCCTAAAACAGGAGGAGAATTGAAACTCAGTTTCTCAAGAAACCTTCAAGATTATCCTTTCAATGGGGTTTGGAGAGGAGAGGGTCGAAGCTTGGGAAAGAGGGATCCCATTTTTTATCACCAAAGGTTCTATTTATAGCTAATGTGAATGATATTTGCAAACTTCCAAATTTGGAAAAATTTCAAATTCTCCCTTGCATGGATGCATGAGCATGCATTAGGCCCATGAAATGATGTATTCTGATCCATAATCCAATGTACTTCATGCTAAAATCATGTTATAAGCTCATGCAAATGTATATGAAAAGTGGAACTTGAAATTATCCAAATGATACCTTAACTTACACCCATGTGGAAGTCCCTCAATTTTTATCTAAATGAGATAATCTTGGATGTTTTGGAAAGGTTAGATCAAGGGGAACAACTTTCATGTTGAACACTTTTTCATTTGAATCTTGGATCATAATGAATTTTGAGGTGGAAGTTTGGGAAATCAAACATGTTTAAAAAATTTCTAAGTCCCAAGCCAAATGTTCACTTCTTCTACCTTGAATAACTTTTTCTATGGACTTCAAATGAGAAAAGTTCCATCATCAAAGTTGTATCTATTTCAAATCTCTTCAATTTGGTCACAAGTTTGACCTTATTTGGATTTTTCATGAAGGAGTTATGCATTTTAGAAGTTGAGGAAAATCACTTGTTCAATGGTATTGGCCCAAAATGACCTATAATGTTTCCTCTTGGCAAATGCATTTGCAAGTTGAATTTGCACTTCCTACAAACATCAAAGTTGAAGTAGACATCTTGAATTTGATCATGCAATTTGAATTGCTTTCATATCATAAATATTTAGCAAGGTATGGCCTTGAGAAGTTGACCTCCAAACTAGGGTTTAGATAAAATGACCTATAATCTTTCACCATAAAAAATGACTTTCCGATAAAAACTAGCTCTAGACCTCAACATGAAAGTTATTTGTAATGTCACTTAAAGTAACGTTTCTCTTAGAATCATTTTCATATGACAAAAATTGTAGGAGATAGGGTCTAGGGAACCTCAGTTTTGACCAATTGACTTTCTCTGATCAACCATCATGAACCAACTTGCTAGCTTGATATTCTCTTGAATTTTGGGACTCATGGAGGATCATATATGCATAAGGTGATATAATGTGAAGTATCCCTTGAAAAATTTGATCAATTGTTGAAGAAACTTATTGAAGAAGTCACACAAGATACCTAGATGAAATAGGGTTTCCAAGGCACACAAACTCCTAACTCTTGATGATTTCTTGAATAAAATGGCATGTGAAGATCATAGGGATCCATATATGATACTTAGTGCCAAAGTAAACCAATTCTTGATTGAGCTCCTTGCATTGAGGGTCTTAAACCCTAGGTATGATCTTGATGGAGCATAGGTGAGCATACACACTACCTACAAAAGCAACAAACTATACATTGACATACTTTTGGTATTTTGGTTAGTAAATAATGAAAAACAAAGTATGATACAATCAAAAGTGCTTGGTAATCTCTCCCAATGCAAACCCAATGAATGAGGGGTGATAAGGATGCCAAGTTGTGATCCCTATGTTAATGCATATTTTTGGTTCTTGTGTTGGCAGCAATTTTGGTAAAACCTAGAGTGTTCACAAGTTGTCACATGTGTTGTCTTGACATAAGATAACATGTACCTGCAGGATGTTTAAAATGTGATTATGCAGGATTTTACTAAGATGTCAGACCCGATGTCATGACATCTGTATACAGAACATTCAGTCTGAATGTTATGTATTATGTGATTGCGTTTTTAATGCTAATCTGTGTATGATTGATGAGATGATTGAACACGCTATCAATCAGTAATTACAACTAGATTGACTTATTTTCCAAAGAGATATAATCAACTGTCATGAGAAGATATGAATGGAAAATAGTTTTAGGGTTTTATGATGTCCAAGCCCATCCAATTGCTTCTATAAAAAGGACATGGAAAACCTGATTTGATACACAAGAAATAACGAACGAAATATTGAGAGAGAATAAGGGTTTAAGTCTTGTGTGGTCGTGTGAATTGTAAGCCATTCAATTCATCCATAGATGATTGAATTGGTCTAATTTTTGAGTTGTAATTTGTCCACTCTAAGCTTTGAAGCATGAGTGTGTGTTTACTTGATTGAAGCTTTTAAGTAAGATCAAGTATGTGTCTTTGAAGAGTGTCTTCTTTTCATTGTAATTCTTGTTTTATATCACTGCTATGATTGAGGGGGAGTGAGTAGGATCTCATACCTAAGAGTTCTTAGGTAGAAGTCACACGGGTAGAGATTAGGTGAAAAGACTGTAACTTGAAGTTGTTTACTGAGAGTCTTTGAACTGATTATGTTTAGTGGATTTCCTTCCTGGCTTGGTAGCCCCCAGACGTATGTGAGTTTGCACCGAACTGGATTAACAATTGCTTGTGTCTCTTGCATTATTGTTCTTTATCTTTTATCCTGTTTATATTGTTCAGATATTAGTGTCGTGACATTACCTTCGACATCTCATATCTGATACCAGAATTTCAATTGGTATCAGAGCAGGCATCATGTTCTGGTTTTGGGTGAGATCTAGGGACGTTACTTTCTGATACTATGGATAGAGACGGAGGATCTGTTCACAGACCACCTATTCTAGATGGATCCAACTATGACTAATGGAAACCTCGAATGGTAGCCTTTCTAAAATCTCCTGATAATAAGGCTTGGAAGGTTGTTTTAACAGGCTGGGAACATCCAGTTATTACTAAGGATGGAGAAGCTACAACTGATAAGAAGGCTGAGGAACAATGGACCAATGAGGAGGATGATCTAGCCCTTGGGAACTCTAAAGCATTGAATGCTATATTCAATGGAGTAGATAAGAATATCTTCAGATTGGTAAACAACTGTGAGGTGGCTAAAGATGCTTGGAACATTCTCAAAACCACTCATGAAGGCACCTCTAGAGTGAAGATGTCTAGACTGCAGCTGCTCACTACCAAGTTTGAAAACTTAAGGATGAAAGAAGATGAAAATATTTATGAATTTCATATGAATATCCTTGAAATTGCTAATGCCTCAGGAGCCCTGGGTGAGAAGATGTCAGATGAAAAACTAGTAAGGAAAATACTCAGGCCACTTCTTAAGAGATTTTCCATGAAAGTGACAGCCATAGAAGAGTCTCAAGACATTTCCAATATGAGAGTTGATGAGCTAATTGGATCCCTCCAAACATTTGAGATGGGAATGTGTGATGGACCTGAAAAGAAAGTCAAAAGCATAGCCTTCATGTCAAACACTGAGGAGAAAGAGGAGGAAAGTGGTCAAGACATTGATGAAGATTTGGCAAATGATGTAGCATTGCTGGGAAGACAGTTCAATAGACTTCTGAAAAAGATGGATGTAAGGTCTAAGGCTAATGTCAAGAACATCTCATCTGACATCAGTAAATCCAACAATGCTGAAAGAAGAACAAGATCAGATGAAAAGCCCAAAGAAGTAAAAGGAGTTCAGTGCCATGAATGTGATGGGTATGGACACATTAGAACTGAATGTGAAACCTACCTCAAGAAACAGAAGAAGAGTCTTGATGCTACTTGGTCTGATGAAAGTGAAACATAAGAGTCTGCAAATCTTGTGACTGCCTTGACTGGAAGATGGGGGTCTGATGAAGACTCAAGTGATGATGAAGTGACCTTTGATGAGTTAGCCACTAACTACAGAAAGTTGTGTCACAAAAGTGAAGAAGTGTGTCAACAAGTTGAAAGTCAGAAGAAAGTGATAGCACAACTGGAGAATGAGAAGGCAGAACATTTGGAAACCATCTCTAAGTTAAAAACCGAAGTAGTATTCTTGAATTCTAAACTTGATGAGATGACAAAGTATGTCAGAATGCTAAATAATGGAACTGACACCTTAGACAAAATTCTCCAGACTGGACAAATGGCAGGAGACAAGTCTGGCATTGGGTTCAATGAATCTAAACCTGAGTGCAGTCACACTAGTAGCAAACCTAAGTGCAGTCATACTGGTAGCAAACTAGAGATGTCACATCATATGTCATAACATCATAAAGGAAGACAGCAGAAAGGGAAACACCAAAGATGGAGATGTCATTACTGTGGAAAATTTGGCCAAATAAAACCATTCTGTTATAAGTTGTATGGCTATCCTAGTCCTTCTCATCATCAGTCTAGACCCAAACATCACATACATGTCAACAGAAAACAATGGGTTCCTAGGACTGGTGTTACAAACCTGATAGCTCACACTTCCTTCAGAGTTTCAGCCAAAGAAGACTGGTATTTTGACAGTGGGTGCTCCAGACACATGACTGGAAACAAAAACCTGCTAACTGGCCTTCATCCTCATGCCACCAGCTATGTAACCTTTGGGGATGGAGCAAAGGGTGAAATCAAGGGAATTGGTAAGCTTAACTGCCCTGGAGTTCCTAATCTTGACAATGTCCTACTTGTTAAGGGACTGACTGCAAACCTAATAAGCATCAGTCAACTGTGTGACCAAGGTCTAAATGTAAACTTCACTAAAATTGAATGTCTGATTACTAATAAAGGAAATGAAGTGATCATGAAAGGAGTCAGGTATAAGGACAACTGCTACATGTGGAGTTCTCAAGAAACTGGTTATTCTTCAATGTGTACTCTAGCTAAAGAAGAAGAAGTGAAGATATGGCATCAAAGATTGAGCCATTTGCATCTTAAAGGTATGAAGAGGATTATATTTGTTGAAGTTGTTAGAGGAATTCCCAACTTGAAGATTGATGAAGGAAGAATTTGTGGAGAATGTCAGATTGGAAAACAGACAAAGATGTCACATCAGAAGCTCAGACATGACACCACTTCCAGAGTGCTGGAACTTCTCCATATGGATTTGATGGGTCCCATGCAGGTGGAAAGTCTTGGTGGGAAGAAGTATGCTTATGTAGTGGTGGATGACTTCTCCAGATACATCTGGGTCAATTTTATAAGAGAAAAATCTGATGTATTTGAAGATCTTTGTCTAACACTTCAAAGAGAAAAAGAAAGTCAAATTATCAAAATCAGAAGTGATCATGGGAAGGAATTTGAGAACAACAAATTTGCTGAATTCTGTGCATCAGAAGGAATTAGTCATGAGTTCTCATCTCCCATTACTCCACAAGAAAATGGTGTGGTAGAAAGGAAAAATAGAACTCTCCAAGAATCAGCCAGAGCTATGATTCATGCCAAGAAATTGCCCTACCACTTCTGGGATGAAGCTATGAACACAGCCTGCTATGTTCACAATAGAGTAACCTTGAAGAAAGGGACTCCTACTACCTTATATGAAGTCTGGAAAGGGAGAAGACCTACAGTCAAATACTTCCATGTGTTTGGTAGTAAATGTTATATCTTGACTGATCATGAACAAAGAAGGAAGATGGATCCCAAAAGTGATGAAGGAATATTTCTGGGCTACTCAACAAACAGCAAAGCATATAAAGTCTTTAATTCCATAACAAAAGTAATGATGGAATCTATCAATGTTGTGGTTGATGATCAACAGACTGATGTCACAGACGATGTTGAGACATCTCTAAATGATGCCCCAACTGATTTACCAAACAAAAATAATGAGAGTGAACCTTCTCAAGCTGAATCTGAAGCTGACAAAATCAACAAGGGACCCTCCATCAGAGTTCAGAAGGATCATCCCAAAGATCTCATTATAGGAGACCCAAATAAAGGGGTCACAACTAGATCAAGGGAAGTGATCTCACATGGTTGTTTTGTGTCCAAGATTGAGCCTAGGAATGTCAAGGAAGCCTTGACTGATGAGTTCTGGATCAATGCCATGCAGGAGGAGTTAGGCCAATTCAAGAGAAATGAAGTTTGGGAACTGGTTCCAAAACCTGAAGGAATAAATGTCATAGAAACAAAGTGGGTGTATAAGAATAAATCTGATGAACAAGGGGTGGTTACCAAAAATAAAGCAAGATTAGTAGCACAAGGATATACTCAAGTTGAAGGAGTTGATTTTGATGAAACATTTTCCCCTGTAGCTCGCCTTGAGTCCATTAGACTATTGCTTGGAGTGGCATGTATTCTGAAGTTCAAACTGTTCCAAATGGATGTAAAAAGTGCCTTCTTGAATGGCTATTTAAATGAGGAAGTATATGTTGAACAACCTAAAGGATTCACAGATCCAAATCTTCCAAAGCATGTGTACAAGTTGAGGAAAGCCCTTTATGGTTTGAAACAGGCTCCTAGGGCTTGGTATGAGAGACTCACAGTGTTCCTCACTAACAATGGATACAGGAAGGGAGGTATTGACAAGACCTATTTGTTAAGAATGAAGGAGGAAAACTCATGGTGGCTCAAATATATGTGGATGATATTGTGTTTGGTGGGATGTCTGATCAGATGGTCGAACATTTTGTTAAACAAATGCAGTCTGAATTTGAGATGAGCCTTGTTGGAGAGCTGACCTATTTTCTTGGGCTACAAGTCAAGCAGATGGAAGATTCTATCTTTCTATCTCAAAGCAAATATGCCAAAAACATTGTTAAGAAGTTTGGCATGGAGAATGCAAGTCATAAAAGAACACCTGCTCCTACACATCTGAAAGTCTCCAAAGATGAAAATGGTGTTAGTGTAGATCAAAGTCTATACAGAAGCATGATAGGAAGTATGTTATATCTCACAGCAAGCAGACCTGACATTGCATTTGCTATAGGTGTTTGTGCTAGATATCAAGCTGAACCAAAAGTCAGTCACATAAACCAAGTGAAGAGGATACTGAAATATGTCAATGGCACCAGTGACTATGGGATGTTATATACTCATGGATCTGGATCTATGCTGACTGGTTACTGTGATGCTGACTGGGCTGGAAGTGTTGATGATAGGAAAAGCACATCAGGAGGATGTTTCTTCTTGGGGAACAACTTAATATCATGGTTTAGTAAAAAAACAAAATTGTGTGTCCCTATCCACTGTTGAAGCTGAATACATAGCAGCTGGGAGTAGTTGCTCTCAACTGGTTTGGATGAAATAAATGTTGACTGAATACAATGTCACACAAGATGTCATGACATTGTACTGTGACAACCTGAGTGCTATAAATATTTCTAAGAATCCTATTCAGCACAGTAGGACAAAGCACATTGATATTCGTCATCACTTTATTAGAGAACTAGTGGAAGAGAAAATTAGAGCCCTGGAGCATGTTACTACTGAAATGCAATTAGCTGACATATTTACAAAGGATTTGGATGCTAATAAATTTGAATGTTTAAGAGGGAAATTAGGGATTTGTATCCATGAGAATTTATAGCAATTAATTTGGAGTGGAAAAGGTAATAAAAATATTGTCTGCCCACTTAAAAGAAAGTGCCCCATTTATGGTAAATCATTACCTAGTATTGGAACTACCATCTATAGCATTCTCACACGCAACCTCAGCTCAACCACTTCCATCTTCCTCAAACTTTATCGACCATCTCTGCTAGGGCAACGAAAATCCTTTCACAAGCTCAACAAGATGTCACAACATCCTTCATCTTCTAGCTCAAAACCTGCGCACAAAGCAAGAACACCATCCATGGATTTTCTTCATGAAGACATTTTGGAAGTTATTCCCCTTTCAGTCATCCCAGGAGACGCCCCTGGTCCATCCTCCACTGCAGGGCATACTCAAGGTAACAACTCTGATAACCCTACCTCTAAAGATGACATGCATCATACTGATCGTGTCATTAGAAATTTGGTCACGAGGATCCTAAATGAAGGACACTCAGTCAAGGGAGTTTCGACTCCTCTATCTAGAAGGGACCTCTCACCTGAGGTGGAACCTCACAATAAGAAAGATGATGAGTCATCTAGGTATGACAAAGATATAGCTGCTGAGGGACTGTGTTCTCTAGGGAAAACCGTGCCTTGTAAGAAATATGTAGATGCTTCTCAGTCTAAGAAGCATGACTCTAGTAAGAAGGTGATTGACTTGGAAGAAGAGAGCTCAGATGATGAAGATGATAGCTTGCTTCATCACTTAGAGCCAAGGGTTGCTAAGAGAATGAAGACCATGAAGGGTAGGTCTGTGGCTGAGATGATGACAGCCAAAACTAGTAAGAAGGCTAATGTTGTAAGCCCTTCAAAGTCATGGATTAAAGTGGAGGTAAAGAAGAGAAAGGTAAGAGAAAGTTCTGATTCAGAGGATGATGTTGAAGACGATGTCCTAGACATCTCTCCTATCAAAAGGTCTACTATTAGAAAATCTCCTGCTAAGGTCGCTGCTGTACATTTGGATAACATTTCCTTCCATCTGGAAGATGGTGCAGCTAAGTGGAAATGTGTAATCTAAAGGAGAGTAGTTGTGGAAAGAGAACTGGGGAAGGATGCTATGGAATTTAAGGAGGTTATGGATTTGATCAAGTCTGCTGGTTTAATGAAAACAGTTAGTGGGTTACCTCAATGTTTTGAAGGTCTTGTTAAAGAGTTTGTGGTGAGCATCCCTGAGGACATTGCTGACAAGAACATCAAAGAGTTTTGTAAGGTGTTTGTTAGAGGAAGGTGTGTAAGGTTCTCTCCAACTGTGATTAATAAGTTCCTAGGAAGAGGAACAGAAGGTGTTGTTGAACTAGAGGCCACAGACAAGGAAGTCTGTAGGAAAATAATTGTTGGTCAGGTCAAGGAGTGGCCAAGCAAAAAGCATCTCTTTGCTGGTAAGTTAACTGTGAAATATGCTATCTTGCATAAGATAGGGTCAGCAAACTGGGTACCAACAAACCACATCTCTACAATCTCTAATGCTCTTGGAAGGATCATATTTGCTATTGGAACCAAGCTTAATTTTGATTATGGAAGGTTCATGTTTGAAGAAATTGTCAAACATGCTTCCATAAATGCAGTGAAGTTGGCCATTTCTTTTCCCTCAATGATTTGTGGGATAATCCTAAGCCAGCAACCTGGAATATTGAGCATAAGTGATATCCCTAGTAGAAGAAAACCTCCATTGTCAGTTCATTACAAGTTATTTGAAGGCAGTCATGTCAATGACATTGTCATGACATCTGCTATGAAGAAGCCAGCCTCTCAAGGTGGCCTGATTGCTAAACTGAAAGAGACCTGTAAGTAATTGGAGACTGGGATTAGGGTGGCTAAAGCTAGGAAAGAAGCTATGGAGGTTCTGATTAATAACACGGATCAAGGAGACATGGATAATGTTGGTCAAGCCAAGGACACAGATGCCCACACCTCAAGTGAGAGGTTTGAATCTCAAGAGAAACCAAGTGGCAGTTCTGGATCTGAAGCTGATGAAGATGCTAGCTCCTCATACTGAATGGTGGTGAAGATGGTCCCCCTGTTATGATGATATTGTTTTGATGCCATGATGTAATTTTTGGGTTCTCTTTATGAGTTCTCTGGATTTCTTTTTATCTCAGCTCATATAGCTGTGTATAATTATGGTTCTGTAACACCTGACAATATGTTTTAACATTTTATATGTTATAACATTCTATGTGACATTCTCTATTGGACTAATAGACATTTAATTTGTCTCTTTGGTCTATTTTGACTAAAAAGGGGGAGAAGTAGTAGCTAAAGGGAGAGCTGCAGTTAATATGTGCTGAAGTAGCTAGGCTATAAATAGATGACAGCTGATGTTAAACAGAATGATGTTCTGTGTTGTACAGGTGATATTGAAGGAGATGTCAGATGGGGTGATGGATGTTACAGGTGTTGTTGAAGGAGATGTATGTGTTGAACAGACTTAGGGGGAGAAGAAGCACATATGTGCTTAATGTGTGTTTACTAGTTGCTATTATAGCTAGTAAATGTGTGGTTATTACTTCTGCTGCTGCTTAACTGCTTATATGTTTTATTGTACTCTTGTGAACAAATGGACTGATATATGTTTTATCCAAAATTTTCCAAAGGGGGAGTTTTTTGGTTCTTGTGTTGGCAGCAATTTTGGTAAAACCTAGAGTGTTCACAAGTTGTCACATGTGTTGTCTTGACATAAGATAACATGTACCTACAGGATGTTTAAAATGTGATTATGCAGGATTTTACTAAGATGTCAGACTCGATGTCATGACATCTGTATACAGAACATTCAGTCTGAATATTATGTATTATGTGATTGCGTTTTTAATGCTAATATATGTATGATTGATGAGATGACTCAACACGCTATCAATCAGTAATTACAACTAGATTGACTTATTTTCCAAAGAGATATAATCAACTGTCATGAGAAGATATGAATGGAAAATAGTGTTAGGGTTTTATGATGTCCAAGCCCAGCCAATTGCTTTTATAAAAAGGACATGGAAAACCTGATTTGATACACAAGAAATAACGAACGAAATATTGAGAGAGAATAAGGGTTTAAGTCTTGTGTGGTCGTGTGAATTGTAAGCCATTCAATTCATCCATAGATGATTGAATTGGTCTGATTTTTGAGTTATAATTTGTCCACTCTAAGCTTTGAAGCATGAGTGTATGTTTACTTGATTGAAGCTTTTAAGTAAGATCAAGTATGTGTCTTTGAAGAGTGTCTTCTTTTCATTGTAATTCTTGTTTTATATCACTGTTGTGATTGAGGGGGAGTGAGTAGGATCTCATACCTAAGAGTTCTTAGGTAGAAGTCACACGGGTAGAGATTAGGTGAAAAGACTGTAACTTGAAGTTGTTTACTGAGAGTCTTTGAACTGATTCTTTTTAGTGGATTTCCTTCCTGGCTTGGTAGCCCCCAGACGTAGGTGAGTTTGCACCGAACTGGGTTAACAATTGCTTGTGTTTCTTGCATTACTGTTCTTTATCTTTTATCCTATTTGTATTGTTCAGATATTAGTGTCATGACATTACCTTTGACATCTCATATCTGATACCAGAGTTTCACATATGATGAGATAGCATGAGGGATCTGAGGGTCAAAATTTGGGTCTTATAATAAAAAAGATGTTTGTTTGATTCATTTTTAATGGAAAGGACATTTTTTTCATTCTAAGGAGAATACTCAACTAGTCACTCACAAGTATTAGATCTTTGCATCATCATGAGAAGGGTTCCAACTTGGATAAGGATCAACAAGTATGCCACTAGCTCTCACAGATGGAAAATAATTGTCATCAATACTATGGGGATATGAGAATTATATCTCAACTATGGAAATTACTCATGTCTAAACTTTGAGAAAAGTTTTAAAAGGAAAAGTGCATAAAGGATACAAAATGATTTAAATGAGTTATGCATTTTTTAGTCTTTTGAAATTGGTCTGAATATGCTTAAAATGGATTAGCATTTATTAGGAAAAAGTTTTTGAAAATCACTTGACACAAAGTCAAGGTTTATTAAGAAAATGGTGCAAGTTAGAAAACAAGAAGATTTTTGAAAAGAGGGAGAAGATTTAAAAATTAAAAAAAGGGAGGAGAAGAAGAGACTATCCTAGAGCATAAAGTAAAAGCTAGGGAGGAAAGATCTAACCAAGAGATATCAAGCCTTATGACACAAGTCAAGCAAGAATTACCTCCTTTGGATTAAGTCTCAACCAATCTAAATAAGCAAATAATAATCCATGTATCAGATGAAACCAAAATAACCAAACCAAGTCTTCACAAAGAAGTCCAAAGTCAAAGGCATCAGATGAATCCCAAGGTATCAAATCACAATCTCCCAAAGAAACGGTCAAGGTTCTAACTCTAAGTCCATAACTCCATAACAATGCTAAGGATAGTAACCTCAAGTCCATGGATAAAGAGAACTGATTTTTTTAGGGTATTTTCCTTATTAATGTTTTCTTTACAAGAAAATGAAAGAAAAGTCCAAATGGACAAAGAACAAATGACATAATCACAAATAATATGATATGGGATGCTAAACATAAAGTATAAAGTAAATGACATAAAATAAAGAGCATAAAGTAAACGACATTTAAGTAAAAGTTAATATAATATTATGTTAGTAAATGATGTTAGTAATCAAAAATGAAAGATGACTTGGTCATTCTTTGGAGAACACTCAACTATTCACCCACAAGCATGAAAACATGAACCCATACATCATTATGAGAAGGGCTCCAACTTGGATAAAATAAAAAACTATGCCACTAGCTCTCACAAATGAAAAGGGAGTAATATTTTCACACAATACTATGAGGAGTAGGAGACTTACAATCTCACTTATAAAAATGCCTTTGCTTTCATGACAAATTTAGCACTATGTTAAGCAATCGTAATTGGACTTATGTAGAAGTCACAACTATCTGAGGCCGGTCAATAATAATGTTAATGTTAATACATGCTAGAGAAATGATATGTAAATCATTATCCTAAAGTCATGTCACACAAAAAGAAAAGAAGGAATGATCAAGCACAAAGGCTAGGAGGATGATCCATTACTTCAATCCATACTTCATGACACTTAGGAAAAACGTATGCATCAATCCAAAGTACCTTAAATGATCCATAATCAATTATGAGGTAAATTTGAAATGATGAAAGTTCATCAAACACCAATTCACACATCATGAACAAGACGGACACAAGATATCCAATTGATCAAAGGGGAAAAGAAAGAGATGAAGAAGAAGGGGACAAGAGAAGCCACATCCAAATTGGACAAAGGTTTGATCAAGTCATTATCAAAATCAATCATCCATTTTGGTGAGTTAAGGTTTTCACCCCATCAACACCCAAGATCCATTGAGTTTGATGAGATTCATGATCCAAGTCATCATGATCCAAGGCCAACAAAAGTTCACAAAGGTCACACAAATATAAAATGCAATCAAATTAAATAAAAATACACCAAAAGTATTTTTAAATGAATTTTAAAATAGAAATAAAATGAGAAATCCATAATGTCCTTCAAAACACCAAATAAATGGCCAAGAAAATTATGGAGGGTTGGAAATAAAATAAGAAGCATGTAGTAAAATTTTCAGAATTTAAAAATGCAGAAAAGTATTTTTAAACCAATTAAAACAAAGGAGAAAAGATAAAATTCATGACAAATAGAAAATCAGTAAAATAAAATGTGAAAAAAAAATAAAAATCAGATGAAGAATAATAAAAGAAGATTTTTGAAATTATTTTGGGTTTTTTTGGATGAAAAGTGAAATTACTACGAATTTTAAAAGAAAAAGAAATTAAAAATCAGAAAAACACAGAGCGTTGGATCACACCTCATTTATTGACATGGCGGATCCAACACTCCTTAAGTTAGGATGCAGGATAGAATGCAACATAACCAACACACGGGATCCAATTCAAAATGAACCAATGAAAATATTTCATTTGTACAACGTGTCTGCCCAAACCCAGACGACCTGGAACACTCCGGTCATCTTCTCCGATGGACTCTCACCGGAGTTTCATCATTTGGTAAATTCAGAACACGAGGCCAACACCATTGTGATCCTCTTCTCATCCCGAATCCAACCTTATGCTCCAAATTCATTTATCTAAATTGAGAAAGGAGAATTTCAAAGAAGTTTCAGAAGCAAGCAAGCCGCGAAAAATAAAATTAAATGATAAACATGATCAATCAACACTAGATAAGTTAGGGGAACACATCAGAGAGTGAAGGACTACGTTGTGGTAACTTGTTTGAGTTCAAATGATGCTCAGAAATACCTTGTCCAAATGGTGATTAGAAGTTGAGAAGCTCGATCTGGTTAGAGCAATTCAAAAGGTCACAGAGCTTGGGAATTGTTGTAAAAGCTTCAGAGGATGCCGAAGATGCTAATGGAATCCAGAAATTGGGTTAAAATAACCTGGAATTCAAAACACGATAGTTGATTTTTTCTGGAAAATTTTAAGTTGCAACAGGGATTTCTTGGCTCTCCAAAGATTGGAAATAATTGCAGTAGCTTTCTCTATTTATAGGGAATGTGTTTAGATCCAAATACGTGTGAGATAATGTTGAATTCGTGCAAAATGAATTTGATCAGAATGTGAGAAAAGTGTGACTTGCAACTCATCAAACTCATCCAAATGATGTGTTTCGAAGGTCAATTAACTTCTGAAGACTTGGTTAAACATGTTTAGGTCCAAAAAACATGCTAATTTGGATTGGAATTGAGATTAGTGAAGTTCAAATTTTGGGCAATGGTAATTTCTTCAATTCCAAGTCACCATGTTCAACCCAATGGGATATCCTACTCAGGAAGCTTTTTTGATCTCATTCTTTTTGCAATGTGTTGACATTATAGAAAAGATTACGATGTGCCAAGAAAGGTTGCATTTGGATGCTTAAGCAGAAACGTATGGCATGTTGAAGTTGGCAAGAAAAACTGGTCATATAACTTAGAAAAATTTGAGTATCCAATGGCTGAAAATGACCTGTAATGTCTCAAGGAATTCCATGGTCTTCCAAGCATAATTTGACCTTGATCGTTGAAGAAAACTTGTAGAGGGCATCACAAATGACATTGTGCAAAAAGAATAAGCCTCAAATGTTAAAATTTGAAGAAGTTATGAATCTTGAAAGTTGAGAAAAAGTCACTTGAAAATAGGTCAAATTTCACTAAGTCCACAAATGACCTATAATGTCTCAAAACGTTTGATGATCCTCCAAGCATAATTGGCTCTTGTCATGTAAATAGAAGTTGTAGAGGATGTTGAGAAGAGTCATATGCAAAAAGAAGCCTTCAAAAATGTTGAGAATTGAAGGAGTTGTGATCTTTGGAACTTTGACTTCAAATGCTGACTTTTTTGGTCAAACCACTTGGAACAAACTTGAGTACTTGAATTTTTCTTGCATTTCAAGTAACATGGTGTTAGAACAAGATTTTGGTTCTGCAATTTATCTCTAAGTTTTGATGATAACAACGGATGAAACATTTTGGTACCCTAATAAAATTCTCTAAGTGTGCAGGGCTATAACGATAAATGAATCTGATGAAATAACATCTAACGTCACACAAGTCTAGAATAGCTGACTTAAAGTTAAAAGTATTCACTCTGGCATCTGAATATTCTGATATTATGCATCTGAAGGATCCCACACCTGAATTCTCTAATGATCATTACTTATGAAGAATGTCAAATTAGAGATCAATCGAGAACTTCTAAAGAAAACACATCAGGCAACTATCTGAAGAATACAAGATCTAAGAGAATATCTGAATTCTGCGCACTCTGATTCACGCCCAACAGATCAGATCAAGACTTAACAACGAAGTATTCCAAAAATTGTATATATCTCTATATGGAGAAAATTGAATACTCTCCTAAATTGATATGGAAAGGACAACATTTTTAATGTCATTAAGTCCCATTATTGACAAGATATCAGCATCAATGCTACATTCAACGGTATCATCTCCAAGTAGTATAAAAAGGTCCAACCATCATCTTACCAAAATCTGCAGCTATCCTATAAGAATTATGTTCATCAAATTCAATCATTCACTAATTCTTGTTTTACATTATCACACGAGTTGTTGCTCTTAGTGTGAGATTCAATTGTTCTTACTGTGTTCATATTTCTTACCTAGAAGCACTAAACACCTACTTGTATTTCTATAATAGTTGTTGTAAAGTTCCTCAAGTGACTTGTGAAGTCTGTAGACTTGAGAGGGCTAAGAGATCATTGTACTCTTAGACGTTGTTGTAATCTTTCAAGATTATTGGATTAAGTCCTTTTTAAAGGCGAAATCACCTTGGTAGGGTGGACTGGAGTAGCTTTGAATTTCAAGCGAACCAGGATAACTTCTGTGTTGTTTATATTTAATTTGTGTGTGTGTAGAAACTCCAAAAAAATTTATTGTCTATGAAAACAATTCAAACCCTTTTTTCTTGTTTTTCTCTACCTACAATTGGTATCACAACTTTGGCTTTGTTTTTTATTTTCAAATCAAACACTTAACAGTATAGAGAGATCCAGCGTGAGAAAAACATAATGACTACCACCAATGAGAGAGACAGCTACAACGCCAAACCTCCAGTCTTCGATGGAGAGAAATTTGATTATTGGAAGGACAAAATTGAAAGGTTCTTCCTAGGCTATGACGCTGACTTATGGGACATTGTTACAAATGGTTATGAACCACCTATATCTGCTCCTGGAATTGTCTTTGCTAGAAACAAAATGAGTGATGATCAGAAGCGTGACTTCAAAAATCATCATAAAGCCAGAACGATTCTGTTGAAAGCCATATCCTACAATGAATATGAAAAAATCACCAATAGGGAAACAACCAAAGAAATATTTGATTCCCTAAAGATGACTCACGAAGGCAACAATCAAGTCAAAGAGACTAAGGCTCTGGCCCTAATCCAAAAATATGAAGCCTTCAGAATGGAGGATGATGAAGTCGTAGAGGTAATGTTTTATAGATTTAAAAATTTAATTGCAGGACTCAAGGTTATGGACAAAGGCCACACAACTACAGATCATGCCAAAAAGATTATTAGAAGTCTGTCAAAGAAGTGGAGACCTATGGTCACTGCCTTGAAGTTAATAAAAGAATCTGAACAGCATACGCCTAGAAGAACTCATCAGCTCCCTCAAGAGTCATGAGATATAGTTAGAGGAAGACGAACCTCAAAAGAAAAGAAAATCAATGGCTCTGAAGTCCAGACCAGAAAGACGCAAGCCAGAAAGGAACAAATCCTTCCGAGCTGAAGAAGAAGACGATGATGATTATGAAAAAGATGATTCTGATGATGAAGAAGAGTTATCTCTTTTATCCAGAAGAGTTAAACAACTCTGGAGAAAAAGGAATAACAACTTCAGAAGGCCCAGACATAAGGGAGATCGTTCAGAATCTACCTCCATAAGCAGACCAAGCAAAGAGGTAACTTGCTATGAATGTAAAGAACCAAGACACTACAGAAACGAATGTCCAAAGCTCAAGAAAGATAGTTCCAAAAAAGAAGGATTCAAGAAAACTCCTTCAAAACTAAGAAGGGACTCATGGCTACCTGGGATGACTCTGAATCTGACGCCTCAGAATCAGACTCCGAACTAGAACAGGAAAATGTTGCATTCATGGCTACCACATCTAGAAGTACATTCGAAAAAGAATCTGACTCTGAAGAGGTATTTTCTGATCTCTCTCGCTCTGATCTAGAAGCTTATTTATCAGAATCTCTAAGCTCCTATCAGAAGCTTTGACAGAAATTCAAGATCCTAAAAAGGGTCCATGAAGAAATTGTTGAAGAATGTGATAAGCTTGAAATAGAAGTTTCTAAACTTAAAGGAAACCTTTTTTTTCTAGAAAAAGAAAATGAATTTTCAACGAAAAAATGTTTAAAACTTGAAGAAACTCTTTCTAAAGCTCCACCAACTTCTAACACCATCATATACAAATATGAAAAGGCATTTCAGAAATTTCTGAAAAATGGGCTTGAAAGAAGCAAAATGGCTTCTGTGATTTATGGTGTTAGTCAGAATAAGAAAAGAGGAATTGGATATGACTCTGATGAAGATGAGAAAATACCTTCTGCAGTGGATATCCAAAGTCTCCTTTTTCATATCATTACACACATGCACAGACACAAAGTTTTAATAGTGCAAGTAAACCTAAAGTTTCCAGAAACTCTGGGAGAACTAATCATAAAGGACCCAAAAGATTATGGGTAACAAAAGATAAAATAGTATATGTTGCAGATATCCTGTGCAACAGAGTTAAAACACCAATAATGGTACCTGAACTCTGGATGCTCGCGACACATGACGGGAAGAAAGCATATGTTCCAAAGCCTGGAACTTAAAGACGCTGGCTTCGTAGGCTTATGAGGAAATCAAAAAGGAAGAATCAGAGGATCTGGAACAAACGCTCAAAAGGCTATGGAGTATACAATACAGAAACATTAAATGTGGAAGAATCAATACATGTCAGATTCGATGATAAGCTTGACTCTGAAAAGTCAAAGCTAGTTGAGAATTTTGTAGAATTGGAGATAACACTTGCAGGCTCTAAGGAAAAGGCTAAAGAATCTGAAGAAGCAGAAAAGGGAACTTTAGAAGCACCTGAAGTCACATTAAATCAGAAAAGTTCAAGAACTAAACAAAATATATCTGAAGAATTGATTATGGGAAACAAAGACGAACCTGTCAGAACAAGATCAACATTCAAGGGTTTTGAAGAAACACTTCTGGGACTAGTATCTCTAATAGAGCCAACATCCTGTGAAGAAGCAGTTCAAGACAAAGAATGTATTCTGGAAATGAAAGAAGAACTTGATCAATTTGAAAAGAAAATGCATAAAAGACATTCTGAAGAAATTTGAAATGTCAGAAAGAAAACCAGGAAAGACTCTTATGCACCCCACTTGCATTCTGGAGAAAGAAGAGGTAAATCAAAAGGTTTGTCAGATACTCTATCGTGGTATGATAGGCTCTCTTCTCTATCTGACTACTACTCGTCCAAATATATTATTCAACGTTTGTCTCTGTGCCAGATTCTAGTCAGATTTAAGGGAATCTCACCTAAGTTTTGTTAAGAGAATCCTAAGGTATATGAAAGGAACACCTAACCTTGGCCTGATGTATAAGAAAACATCAGAGTATAGGCTTTCTTGGTATTGTGATGCAGATTACACTGGAGATAGATTGGAACGCAAAAGCACATCTGGAAACTGTCAGTTTCTGGGAGGAAACCTCATCTCATGGGCTAACAAAAGACAGTCAACCATTGCACTCTCAACTGCAGAAGTAGAATACATTTCAGCTTCATTATGCACCACTCAAATGCTCTGGATGAAGAATCAACTAAAGGATCTTCAGATATATGAGAGTAACATTCCTATCTTTTATGATAATAATGCTGCCATATGTTTAAGTAAGAATCCTATTCTGCACTCTAGAGCAAAGCACATAGAAAGTAAACATCATTTTATCAGAGACTCTGTTCAGAAAGAGGTAATAACTTTAAAATTCATTGATACAGACCACCAATGGGCTGATATCTTCACAAAACCCCTAGCTGAAGATAGATTCTCCTTCATTCTAAAACATCTAAACATGGCAGATTGCCCAGAGTGATTCTAAACTTATGTTTCTCCTTTGAAGTGTCAAAATAGGCTCTAACTTAAATCTATCGCTAGCATCTAGTTCTGGTTCTGATACTTCTACCAGTTAGATGTAATATGAATTAGAAACCCTCTGAATCAAAAATCTCTTGGTATTCTTGATGCCAGAAACATCAACATGTGGTCTCTATAGCGTCTGACCTTGGATCTTCTAGACAACTGTCTAGCACATAATTCAAGAGTCAGACTATTGAGATCTCCTCGAGCAGTGTGCATATTTTTGGGATTAGACATCCATCATTAGCTGCAATTAATTCTCCTCAAGCGTGTCAACTCAAAATCCCGTGCTAATTAATTGTGTTGTTTACTATTCTATAATAACGCTGTCGTTTTGCATGCTACTAATGTGTATATATACTTTTCATAACTCTCACTTTCACACTTTTCACTCACAAACCTACATAAACCCTCTTGTACTCAACATCTCTTAAGCCCTTCAATGTTCTTTAATCTTCATCAACCTTCAACAGTAACTTCATCTTCTCCAAATAGATTCTCAATAACAACAGGTATATAACTTCTCCCAATAAATGGAAGCAAATGAGCAACTTGCTGAATCTCCACAACAAACCTCTACTGCAACTGCTACAACTTCAACAATGATTTACAAGGAACCCCACGTCCTTGATCGTCCACCCCACATAAACCTTGCCACACCCTTTGAAAAGCTAGAGGTACTATGTGAGTCACTGGTGGATTTTGATAACATGAAGCTAAATGGAATTGATCTCACTGAGTAACTGAAGAAACAAGGATGGGAGAATTATTTTCAGAGGCTCTATGGTCCCATCTATACCTTCCTCGTCAAAGAGTTCTGGAGATTCGCAGACTATGATGACCACTGCATAGTTTCATATGTTCTGGGTGTGAAGATGGTCATCACCGAGAAATCTATTGCCAAGCTTCTGAACATGGATAAAACCGGGGGCAGAAGGATTTACAACATAAACCATAGGGCAAGATACATGTACCAGGAGATTGTTCCCACTATCTTCAAACAAAGCTCTGAAGGAAAATCCTCTAAGAACAAGGAACTTCACCAGAATCTAAGAGTCTGGTTGAAGATCATTCTGGGTACCATCCACCACCGTCCAACTTCAAACTATTCTGACTACATCAACACTGATCAGAAGTGAATCTTATATTGCCTTCACAAGGGGCTGAAGTTGAATTTCCTAGTGTTACTCTTCAAGTACCTAAGGGATTCAGTCAGAGACACACAGAATCACATGAAACTCGGAAACTACATTCCTCTAGTAAGGCTCATCCCTAATGTTCTGATTGAAAGCGGGTTGGTGGACCATATGATATCTCATAATCTAACAGAAGATGTGACTGTATATGTTGGCAAACCTCTAAATGCACGTAATTTAAAGAGCATGGGGGTCATTGAAAGAGTCTTATCCAGACCAACTCTGGATACATCCTGGGAAGCTCTAAAGGATCAGAGAAAGATTCCAAATGATCTCTATCTGTTCTCCAAGATAGATCCTCCTGAGGTCATTGCCTATTACCTCCAGGATCTAGTAGCTCAAGAAGTGGGCATCTCAGAGTTCTCGGTGGATTGGCTACCAGAACATCCACCAAACTTCATGAAGAGGATGAGAGAGCCCTCTGAAAGGAAGTCGAAGAAGAAGACTTTGAAGCTGGGAGAAACGTCATCAACCAGACCGCCTGTGCCTCTGAACTCCTCTACTTCACGTAAGTCAGTTCCCTATGAAACTCCTTTAAATTCTAATTTAAAGCAAGTATCTTCCTATCTACCTCAACCAACCTCTACCTACACAAACACTGAACCCATAACATCTATTCCAACTCCCTCTGGGCCTCACAACTCTAACCCTTCCTCACTCCCCTTTCAACTATTTAATCTCACTACCACAACACTTACCATATATGAAGCTTTACTTCTGAATGAACCCATCTCATCTCCCTCTTCAACTCCCTCATCACCACCTTACTATGACCTGTCTTCTGACTCTAACCATCCAGAAACCACTGATCATCCATCTCCAACATTAGACTAACTCCAAGCTATCGCATTGTGTAACCAACACCCATCTGTGCCAGAAACCTCAATGCCTTCCCTATTTGAACATCCAACAGAACCACAATCTGAACCTCAGACAAAATCATCATCTAAACTTCCCACTGAACCTACATTTGAAGCTCCTACTGTACAAGCCTCTGACCCTACCACTGAAACCACCCTCACCTTATCAAAACCCATTAATCCATCATTTGCACCTGAACCAACCTTTCCTACCCTGGAAGAGCCAGTTGCTTTATTTTTTGAATCATCAGCTGTGAAGATCATAATGTTATCTGAACAATCCAGCCTAAGTTATAATCCCTCTGAAGTGAGGAACCACTTAAATGGATTTCTCAGATGGATGACATCTGAGGTCTTCAAGCTGAAAGGACTCTCTGAGCAAGTCAGAAATGACTATATCAGGGAGGCTGAGGAGAGGCTAGAGGCTCGTCTAGCCAGAGAAGCTGAAGAGAAAGCACACCATGAAGCTGAAGAGCAGGCGAGAAAGAAAGTCGAAGCAAAAGTTTCCGATGAGGCTGCTGCTGCTATAGTCGAAGCCAAAGCCAAGGCTGACGTTGAAGAAGCAGCACACGTTGCTACAGAAGAAGCTGCTAAGGCAAAAGCAGTTTCCCTGACTCAAGGGGAATCTTCTAACTCTGGCCTTTCTCCGTTGGTGCTTGTAGCGGTGTATTCGTCGCTATATGATTTATTGATTAAACCATAAGCAAAGCATACAAAGAAATCGAGTCGCCACCACACTTTTATTTATCCAAAGGATTGGCTAAAAAGAGAACAAAAGCCTAAGAAGTTTTACACATAGAAAACTAATGAAAAGATCAGAGAATCTGGGTAAGGGGTAAATTACGCGATGGGAAGGTGTTAGGCACCCATCACGTCCTAGGTACTCCTAGGGAGCCCTTTTCACACTTGTTGTATAAAAATGCTTATTTGTTTATGACATATTGTGCAAACATGATTGGGAAGATGAGAAAAGAATGTACATTTTTTATTATTTTTGTGTTTGAACGGATGAACCAGTTGCCTACGTACCTTCCATGAAAGGTAAGGATCAAAACGCCGGAGTTCGGCTAAAAGATTTCCAAAATATGAGTAGGTTCAATTTTAAAACAAGAGCACTTAAGGCTTTTCATTCTCAACGGGAGAAAACTCAACCAAGGCCAACAATCCACCATGCGAGGATGGCTTCAACATACTAGTGAGGGGTTAACCCTATAATAAGTATGGAAGACTTACAATCAACTCACTAAGGATGTGGTGAGATTTACATCAACCACTATGAGAATTGAAACCTATGGCTAATGTATGAAAACATATTAACAATGGACAAAGCCACAAAACAATTGAATGGGTGGAGTTAATTGATTATGAGTATTCACAAAATATGGTCAAGGTATGATTAAGATTCAATTCAAAGAAGTGTTATGAAAAGTGAAGTTTGAAAAGTCAAGGACTTAAGGTCCAGGTTTTTAATTTGAAAAGACATGAAAATGTTTGCACAACATGTAATTACAAATTTTTAAAAGTCAACAAGTGAAAAGGGATTTTGAAACAAAAAGGAATGTGGATGAAGGAGTGTAAAACTTCCTAGAAGTTCACCTCTTGAAATCATATAGAAGATGATTCAAGTGTGTCCTTTGGAATGAGGTAACAATGCACAAGTAAATAAAAAGCAAGATGATACCGGATGCCATCAATGGACTTATACCAATCTCACAAACAAAGCGGATACCGGATACCAATAAATGGATTTACACCAATCTCCTAAAACACACCAATGATACCGGATGCCAATAAATGGGCTTACTCCAATCTCACAAAGCAAACACAAAACATGGATGTCAGATGCCAATCTATCTGGACTTATACCAACCTCCAAAGGATGATCATAGGAGTACAAATGCCAACAACATGGACTTATAATTGCATACTCACAGACAACAATCAAACAAAAAGATGGATGTCAGATGCCAATCTATCTGGATTTATACCAACCTCCAAAGGATGATCATAGGAGTACAAATGCCAATAACATGGACTTATAATTGCATCCTCACAGACAACAATCAAGATAAAAGCACTAAGCAAAGAGGACATAAGTGGCCAATGAAATGGTCTTACACTCAATCCCTTCCAAATCATAGGAACAGAAGCCAAAGAATGGACTTATAGCTGATTCCTCAATGGGCAAACTCAAACAAATCCCAAAGATATGAAATGATGATCATGCAATAATGAACAATTAATGATGATAAATGCACAAAGGCAAACAAGCAAACATGTACAGATGAAGTAAGCAATCAATCAAACAAAGTCATTTAGCACACTCTATATACAAACAATTTTGGCTCAAGCAAGGGTTAGACTTTAAAGTCAACTGGAATGGGGTAAGTGGTGCTCTTAACCTTAACATTGAGAGTTAAGGTGAAGCAGATGAAAGGATATGAGGGGTGTGCCTCATTGCTCTTATCCCTGGTCAGGGAGAGCATTGAATATCAGAAGGTGTGGGAGTTCAGAAAGTTGGAACTCTCTCCACAAGTTAATGACTCTATAGATCTTGGGCTTTTACTCACTATGCATCAACACATGTGGTGTGAGCAAGGTGAGTGACACACAGAATAGTAGGAGATGGATTACACATCTCTTTTGTCTACCAATTGCCTTATTAAAAGGACTTTTCCTGCTTGGGGACAAAGACAAACAAGCACAAACATTGCCTCTTAAGGAGGACTTCAGACAGGTGCCTGGCCAAGTAACAGGCCAGGTCTTCCAGACTACATGAAGAAGAAGATGTTATACCTCAATGCTTAAGCTATCAAGCAAAGCAAAAGCAAGTTCACAATGGAACTATAGCAACTAATGTACCTGAAATCAATCAAATATAATCAGTACACCAATCACAAAGTCAAAACAGACAAGATAAAAACCAACAGTCAACACAATCAATCACATGTGCAAAGCACAAACTCAAATCAAATGAGCTAGAGGCATCCTACAAAACAAACCAAGTTAGTCCATAACAATCAAATAAACCAAACTCAATCCACTTGAATTAATCTCCTTAAAGCAATTGCTTCTTCAACCTGAAAATCAAACTCAAACATGAGAAGTAGACCACTAGGACAAAGCCTAGGGTCACAGGAGGAGAAATAAACCAAAACAGAACATGAAAATTGACCAAAATCAAGATTAATCAATTAAGAACAAAGTCCAATTTGTCTCATATCAAAACTATATATCAAATCCATTTCACAAACAAATCATGTCAAAGTAAGCACATTGGAATCACATTGGCGCAAACAGAATGAACACAAGCAAATCACATCAAAAATGGCTCAATAAATTCCAAGAAAAATCATGTCTAAACAGAACACATCAAATGAGCAACATACCAAAAATCATGGCATTTGGATAAGTGGAAACACATCAAAGAAAATCACTAAGTCATGGTATGCAAAAACAAGCTCAAACAAGGCCACAAATCATGCATCAACTTCAAGCAAGCATAAAACAGAATTGGCATAAGATAAATGAACCAAATCAAAGCCATGACAAACCTCAATGTGTCTAGAATACACATGCAAAATTTCAAGCTCATATGATAATGCATGAGAATTTCACAAATCATGGAAGTTGAACACTCAACAAAAGTCCAATTATGACTAAATAGCAAAGAAAATCTCAAACAAATTGGAAATGAATCTAAAAACTCTACAAAACTTCACACTCAAACTTGACATCCAGAAGTATCATCATGCAAAAATTCAGAGCATTTCAAGTTCATATGGCATGGTAAATAAAATCAGCAAATTGGACAAGAAATGGTGTGACACACATTGTCACACCTCCAATGATCAGCTCATATCTCACAATCCAGAAATGAAAAAATAGCAAACTATATACCAAAAGATCACTTAAGATGTCTAGATCATGCATATAAAATTTCAGCTCCATTGGATCAAGCATCATGATTTCATAAAAGAAATAGCAAGCATTGTGCAAGAAATGGCATACATGAACAAACCCTAGGCAATTTAGAAATTCAACCGTGCACAAATCTTGAAAAAATATCCATAAAAAAGTAGACATGATGATGAACATTCCACAAAAAATTTCATGTGATTTGGATAAGTATTTCATGAGTTATGGATTTTTTAATGTGATGAAAAAATAAAAATGCATGGAAGGAAGCATATGAATGTGATAAGCATACAAGAGAAAATGCCAAAAGCCAAGACATGAAAATGCTGTGGAGCGGAATCGAACCGCGTATGAGTTTAAAATTGGCGCTCACTTAATGAAACGCACCATTTCATTAAGTGAGGTGTCACGCTGCGAATGGTGGCATGGCTCACAAACACCAGAAAACATGCAAAACAAAGCCAGGCGGATAAAAAACATTCTGGAAATTGGAAAACCTAATGTTCATGCGTGTTCATACTGTTCTTCATCATCAAAATCCAAACTCCACAGAAATGCATAAAAATTACATGAATCGACTCAGCCTTCATCATACATCAACAATATAGCATGGATTTGTTCTAATTTTACGCATGGCAAAAGAATCGATCCAAAGAAGTTTCAACATCCAAGATTCAAATCCACATAACTTGCTCAAAACTTAATGAAATTTCAGGATCTAAACTGCAGAATGATCTACATGCTAATATCTACAAGAACCACATGACAATTGTGAGAATTGGAGCAATCGAGTTCTTACCTCTATGAAGATGCAGCAGCTGGTCTGTTGGATTCAAAGCCTGGAAGTGTGAAACAGGTGCTCAATAATGTTTGGATGAATGTATGGAAGCAAGACTTCAGCTCAACACAGCTTGAATTCGAAGAAATTTCCAACTGCCATGTGAATATGCAAGTTTCAACAATCAAGATTCAGCATGAATTATTCACGATTTTGCTTCAACAGATCTTCACCATGCCTGCAAATGATGATTAGAACAAGAAGCAAGCAAAAGGAATCAAGAAATTCGATGGAAAAAGTTGAAAAAAGTTTGAGAGAATTTGAGAGAAATTGAGATGAAAAAGTTTCAGATCTGAAATTGTGATGTGTTTTTTGTTCAATTCTGTTATGATTAGTGCTTTATACCACATGTTAATCACACTTGTTAAACATGCTTAAGCAAAATGCAATGGATTAGTGAATTGAGCATATTATGCAATTTGGCCAAAATGCCCTCATGTAATGTGATCAATGGAACATTGCAAATTCACCTTGCAGCAAGTCCAAAATTCTGTTTTAAGGCCAATGCAATTGGTTTGGAATGAAAATTATGCATACATTTCAAAATCACCTTTTCCCTCCAAAATTCAAAATGAATTCACTTGAAAAATGCCATTTTTTTGTGATGAGAATTTGGGAAATATGATGCATGATTATGATAGTAGGGATCAAGAGAAAATTGCTCAAAAAAGAATCACATGAATTGGCCTTTTGATGCAAAAGTTATGCCTTGTTGCAGTTCAAAATTCCTTGCCAATGATTTGATCATAACTTGCCAACCACACATGAGAAATGGATGTTCTTGGACATTTTGGAAAGGTAAGAGCAAGATCTTCAACTTTCATGTTGGACAAAATTCCATTTGAAGCTTGCTTGATGATGTAAATTTGAGGAGAAGACCTTTCCATTTTTGGCAGTTTGAAATTACAGGTCACTTACTATTTTTGGAAACTTTTTGTCTGACCTCAAATCCTTCAATGTTGATCTTTGAAATGTTATATGAGACTTTTATGGACATGAATAAGGTCTCTCAAACCATCTCCCACCTTCAAATCCCTGATTAAATGCACAGTTGACCACAGTTGACTTTGCTAGGGTTTTGGTTAACTGAACAATGCTTTGATGAATTTCAAGCCTCTACCACTTGAGATCTTGATTCAAAATGATGTCACAACTCATATGAACTCTTGATGAATGATCAATGGTGCCCAAATTCTTCAGAATGGCCACCATCTATGGCTCAATGAATGCCTTTGACTGGCTTGACCTAATGTTGCTTCATCTGCAAGCAACAAGGTTAGATGACAATATTTTTGTACTTTTGGTTAGTAAACAAATGAAAAGCAATGATATACAAATGCTAGACATGCTTGGTGATCAAGAACCACTCTCAAAAGATGACCCACCCTCAAGGAGGAAGGCAAGGTGCACAATGATCCTTGAGGCAATGATATGATATGATATGATATGATGAGGGATCTTAGGGACAAAATTGGGGTCTTACAGATGCCCCTATTTAAGGTCATTCTAGCCGGAGAAGTGAAGTTTAGAAATCTTCATCTCGACGCGGTAGAATGGACTTAAATAACAGTAATGAGACAAATTTTGGTCCCTAAGAGACCTCATGATGCAAATGTATGCATGTAAAAGACACAAACTCTGTGGGGATATGGTTCGCACAGAAGAAAAGACGGTCCGTCGGAGTAATACACTCACCAGGAACAGAGACTCTAACATGACTCTTATTGGGATAAAAGGAAAAGAAATGCGTGAGCAGGACACGACTCTGAGTTGGGGGAAAACAGAACAGACTGGAGACTTTACTGGGGAAGTAAAGGACTCACACTGGGGATCAGACGAATTCCAAAGGAAGACACAAGCTGACTCAAATTATCCACAAAGGATACTTCGGATAAAAATCCGGACTCGGACTAGGAAAAGATTCACAAAGAACCTCCCTGCTGGGAAAAATTGCATATATTGGGGAAAACACCAATGCAACAAAGGGTAAAAAATCACAACAGAAAATCCACTAGAGAAGGTCTAACAAAGAGATTCTCACGGGGAAAAGCAACAAGGTAATGAGGTGTTACCGGTATAAGGGTAACAAACTCAGGAAGAATGAATATCTAAGACCGGTATAAGGGTGAGAGATATCAATCAACCAAACATCTGAGAAAGACCTGAAAAAGGTACATCAACTCAGGAAAATCTGACTCCACAGGGGACCAAAGTCATAATAGGGAGCAGAAAGGAAGGAACACCAGGGATACCGAGGTATATAATAGGTGACCGACCAAAGCGTGAATTGGTTTTTACTGCCAAAACACTCATCATCCGAAAGGAGGGCTTGAAAAAGCAAATCGACTTACAGGATGGACATTCGAATCCACAAAGGGAAGACGAATCTTACTCAACTGGGGACACAAACCCGAAGAGCGCATGAGATATAATATCCATTACCGTCAGAACGTGGATAGAATACTCGCATGAGATATATTATCTATTACCGTCAGAACGTAGATAATATGCTCGCATGGTAAGAAACACCAAGGATACCGGTTACTGGGTATATAATAGGTGATCTACCGAAAACGTGGATTGGTATATATGCCAAAACACTCATCATCCAAAACACAAACTGGTTAAAGGATGGG